>NC_135802.1:138638981-138876523 GCF_964213995.1 Mustelus asterias
TTTCCTTTTCTAAAGGACAATAGTGAATCAGATGGGCTTTTACGATATTTAATGGTAGGTTCATTATGTTTTCCCCGATTCCCATTGATTTCAATTTTATTTGGGCTCCTTGGTGCCTCTCTTTGTCAAATGCTGCCTGAACATCATCTCTAAGATTTAGCTTTTTGCTGGTCTGGTCTACATGTGACTCCAGACCTACAACAATGTGGTTGACTCTTAAATGACCTCTGAAATGGCCTAGCAAAAAACCCAATAAAAAAGAATGAAACTAGATGGACCCCCGGCACCGACCTAGGAAAACCCAACCCAGGTGACCTTGCAAAATCTTCCTTACTAACATCTGGGGATTTGCCCCAAAACTGGGAGAGCTGTCTCACAGATTAGCCAAGCAAGAGCCTGAAATGGTCATGTTGATGGAACCATACCTTACAAATAATGTCCCAGACATCACCATCAGCATCCCAGGATATGTCCTGTCCCACTGGTGCAGCAGAAGTGGCAGCACAATAGTATGCAATAGGGAGGGAGTTGCCCTAGGAGTTTTCAACATCAACTCTGGACCCCATGAAACCCCACCAAATCAAACATGGGCAAGGAAACTTCCTGCTGTTTACCACGTAGCATTCCCCCCCTCAGCTAATGAATCAGTACTACTCCATGTTGAATACCATTTGGAGGAAGCATTGAAGGGGGCAAGGATGCAGAATGTACTCTGGGTGGGTGGGTTTTAATGTCCATCACTACCACTGCATACTGAATGGCTGAGTCCTAAAGGACATGGTTGTAGACTCGGTCTGCGCTGGTGAGGGAAACAAGAGGGAAAAACATACTTGACCTCATCTTCACAAACCTGCCTGCTGAAGGTGCATCTACCCACGACAGTGTCGGTAGGAGTGACCACCACCACAATCCTTGTGGAAGTCCCGTATTCACATTGAAGGAACCCTCCATTGCGTTGTGTGGCACTACCAATGTGCTACATGGGATAGACCTTGAACAGATTGAACAACGTAGGACTGGCCAACCATGAGGTGCTGTGGGTCATCAGCAGCAGAATTGCACTCAACTACAATCTGTAACCTCATGGCCCAGCATATTCCCCCATTCTACGATTATCATCAAGCCAGGAGATCACCCTTGGTTGAGTGGAGGGCATGCCAGGAGCAGCACAAGATATATCTAGAGGCATATCAACCTGGTAAAGCTACAACACAGAAGAACTAGAATCAATGGGAATCAGGGGAAAAACCCTCTGCTGGTTGGAGTCATATAGAGTCATAGAGGTTTACAGCATGGAAACAGGCCCTTCGGCCCAACTTGTCCATGCCGCCCTTTTTTTTTTAAAACCCCTAAGCTAATCCCAATTGCCCGCATTTGGCCCAATAGAGTCAATATCTGGCACAAAAGAAGATGATTCTGGTGGTTGGAGGACCATCATCTCAGTTCTAGGACATCACTGCAGGCCTTCCTCAGAGTTGCATCCTGGGCCCAACCATCTTCAGTTGCTTCATTAATGACTTTCCTTCCATCAAAAGGCCAGAAATAGGGATGTTCACTGATGATTGTACAATGTTCAGCACCATTCACCTTTCCTCAGATACTGAAGCAGTCCATGTCCAAATCCACCATTGACCAGAAACTGAACTGGACTAGCCATTTAAAAACAAAGGCTATAAGAGCACATCAGAGGCTAGGAATGAGTGCAGCTCCCACAACACTCAAGAAGCTCAACACCATCCAGGATAAATCAGATTGATTGGCACCCCTTCCACAAACATTCACTTCCTCCACCACCAATGCACAGTGCGCACTATCTACAAGATGCACTGCAGGAACTTAACAAGGTTCCTTCAGCAGCATCTTCCACAGCCGCTGCCATCTTGATAGACAAGGAAAGAAGACACTTGGGAACATCACCACCTGGAAGTTCCCCTCCAAGTCACACATCATCCTGACTTGTAAATACATTGCCGTTCCTGCACTTTCACTGGGTCAAGATCCTGGAACTCCCTCCTACACAGCACTGTGTTGTATCCATTCTACATAGACTTCAAGGGTTCAAGAAGGCAGCTCACCTCTGCCTCCTGAAGGGAAATTAGAGATGGGCAATAAATGCTGGCCTAGCCAGCAGTGCCCACATCCTATAAATGAATAAAAAAGTAGAGGGAAGTGCAAAGCCATGAGGTTACGGGCTGTGCTAGGAAATAATTCTACTGTTGATGATGTCACGCAATGTCTTGTGGATGCCCAGTTTTGACTCAATGAATAAGGGATAGAGCATACAAACATATAAATTTGCCAGCAGTTAAGGCTAGACATTCCAAAAATAAGACAGAATTAAAACCACTCTATATGATTGCAGGCAGCATTCACAACAAGATAGATGAACTAACAATACACATAGAAGTTAATGGATTCATATTCAAATTGTCATGACACGCATGGCTGAAGGGTGATCAAGATTGGGAACTGAAATTTCAAGGGTATTTACGAAAGGTAGACAAAAAGGAAGAGGTGATGTCGCACTGTCAATAAAGGATGTGATCAGTACTATTATATTCCTGCAAAAGAATCTCTGATTGGAAGATTTGGGTGGAGCTAAGAAACAGTAAGTGGTAACAAACATTAGTACGAGTTATTTTTAGGCCACCACATAATAGTGGCAATGTAGGGCACGGTATAAATCAGGAAACTAGAGATGAATGTAATAAGGGTAACCGTAATCATGGGAGGTTTTGATCTACATTTAGACTGAGTAAACCTAATTAATACTCATGCTGAAGAGGGCAAATTCCTGGGATGCATTAGTGGTGGTTTTAGAACAGTGCGTTGAGCAATCAACGAGAGAATGAGCTATTTTAGATGTAGTATTGCATATTGAGAAAGTGCTAATTAATAATCTCATTGTGAACAAGCCTTTAGAAAAGAGTGACCATAATACAATAGAATTTTACATGTAGCTTTAAAGTTTTGGAGTTTAATCATAATTGTGTTGCAACCATGACTAACAAGAGAAGTTAAAGATTCTATTAGATCAAAGGAAGAGGCTTATAAAGTTGCAAAAAAAAAAGTAGTAAGCCTAAGGATGGGCAGCAATTTAAAATTCGGCAAAGGAGAATCAAGAAATTGATAAAGAGAAAATAGAATAGGAAAGTAATCTAGCAAGGAACATGAAAACAGACCTTAAAAACTTTTACAGCTGTTTTGGAAGAAAATGACTAGCAAGCACAAATGTGTGCCCATTTAAAGGCAGAAAAAGTGTAATTTAAATTAGTAAGAAGGAAATGGCAGAGAAGTTAAACAAATACTTTGTGCCTGCCTTCACAGAGGAAAATACAAAGAAACTCCCCTGAAATATTGGGGAGCCAAAGGCTAGTGAAACTAAGGACATGAAAGAAATTAGTATTGTCCATGTAGTGTCCATGGCATCAATTGACCTGAATTCGAGAGCAACACCACAGACCTATTAGCCTGACATTAGTGCTAGAGAGAATGTTAGAATCTATGATCAAGGATGTGATAACTAGGCACCTTGAAAATAATTTTGGGATTGGGCTCAGTCAACATGGATTTATGAAAGGGAAGTCACGTTTTACAAATCTGTTGGAGTTCTACGAGGACGTTACTGGATAAGGGAGAATCAATGGATGAGATGTATTTGGATTTTCAGAAGGCTTTCGATAATATCCCTCACAAAAGGTTAGTCAACAAAATTAGAGCTCATGGGATTGAGGTAATATACTGGCATGGATTGATTAAGAGAGAGAAAACAGAGAATAGGGATAAATGGATCATTCTCATGTTGGCAGGCTGTGGCTACTGGGGTACCACAAGGATCAGTGCTTCAGCCTCAGCTATTCACAATCTCAATAATTTGAACGAGGGGACCAAATGTAACATTTCCAACTCTGCTGATGACACAAATCTTGGTGGGAATTTGAGTTGGGAGTAAATTGTAAGGATGCTAAGAGGCTTCAAGGAGACTTAGACAGGCTTAGTGAGTGGGCAAGAACATGGCAGATGAAATATAATGTGGAGAAATATGAAATTATCCACTTTGGTAGGAAAGACCGAAGTACAGAGTATTTCTTAAATCTTAAGCAATTGGGAAGTGTTGCTGTCCAAAGGAATCAGGGGTTCTTGTTTATAAATCACAGAAAGCTAACATGTCGGTGCAACAAGCAATTAGGAAGATAACTGATAGGTAGCCTTTATTGCAAGGGGTTTTGAGAACAGGTGTGTGGAAGTCTTGCTACTCTTGTATAGAGCACTGATGAGACTACAACTCTGAAGTATCGTGGGCAGTTTTGGTCTCCTTATCTAAGGATATACTGGTCATAGGGTGCATTGACCAGGCTCATTCCGGAGATGATGGGATGTGTCTTATGAGGAGAGATTGAGGAGACTGGGCCTATATTTTCTAGAGTTTAGAAGAATGAGACATGATCTCATTGAAATGTACAAAATCTTTACAGAGCTCAACAATAGACGCAGAAACTATGTTTCCCCTGGTTGCGGGTGGAGGGGGATCAAGAACCAAGGGACACAGTCTCAGAATAAAAGGGAGGCCATTTAGGACCAAGGTGGGGAGGAACTTCTTCTGTTAGTGAGTGGTGGATCTTTGGAATTCTCTGTCTCAGAGGGATGTGGAGGCTGTTATTGAGTATGATAAAAGCAGAGGTTCCTACTATTGACATGAAGGGTGCAGCAAGATGGCACTGAGGTAGAAGATCAGCCGTGACTTAATTAAATGGCAGAGTAAGCTTGAGAGACCAAAAGGCCTGCTTCTGCTCCAATATCAATCTCATTTGGCATGCTGGTAGTGCTACACAACACAAAGGGGGAGTTGAACATTACTGGGTGAATGAAAAAAGGTCACACAGAACAAGACAAGCTATTAGGTTAGGTGGACTGACCAGGCTAGATTGCCCCTTAGTGTCCAAAGATGTGTAGGTTAGGTGGATTAGTGGGGCAAATATGTGGGGTTAGGGGATAGGGCAGAGGGAAATGGCCTGGGTAAGATGCTCTGTTCGAAAGTCGATGTAGACTCAATGGACTGAATGGTCTCCTTCTGCACTATAAGGATTCTACGATTAGAAAAGAGAGCAGATGGGGGAGGTGGAAAATAAGCATATCTACCCAGGGTGTTCAGGGAGCAATTTTTCTACTTATATCCCAATGATGACCAACATCTCGAGAGGCCTGCACTTCACTAAGGACTTCATGGAAATTTAAGCTTTAAAAAGTTTATTTATTAGTGTCATAAGTAGGCTTACATTAATACTGCAATAAAGGTACTGTGAAAATCCCCTAGCTGCCACACTCTGGCACCTGTTCAGGTACACTGAGGGAGAATTTAGCATGGCCAATGCACCTAACAAGCACGTCTTGCAGACTGTGGGAGGAAACTGGAGCACCCAGAGCAAAGCAAACCCACACAGACACCGGGTGAATGTACAGACTTTGCACAATGACCCAACTGGGAATCAAACCCGTGTACCTGGTGCTGAGGCAGCAGTACTAACCACTGTGCTGATACCACAATGCATACCTCAGAGCAAGACAAAGGGCAATGTTGCCAATGGAAGTAAAGATGACACTGGCTCTGAAATTTAGTGTCTCTGGCTCCTTGCAGCTTACTGTTGTTAACCTCTGAGTTTGCAGTGCACTACTGCAAAGGAAGTTCACTGAAGCTTTTTACATAAAAAATATATAATTCCATTTCATTCCCAAAGAGTACAAACTTGCAGGTTTCCCCATTGTGCAGTGTTCCACTGATTTTATGTACATTTAGTCATGTCAATTCTGCATTGTACTGCAACCAAAATGGATTCCACTCAGAATGTGCTGCTAGCACATCATGCAAATAAATGCCCAGGACAATGCATTAATGGTGCAACTGTTCTGCCAACTGTATTTTTTATATTGCAACCACCACAGCAAGCCACAGGATTGTTACCAGGTGACAATATCAGCTATTGACAAGGTCATGATTCTGGTTCGCAACCCATGTATATGTGCATAGCAGGCTTACAATGAGAGCGAATTTGCCACTGAGATCAGATGGAACAAACTGCTGTCTTACTGATACAGTGATTTCATTACCTGGATACCTCTGAAGAGCTCTGCATTTATTTTCTTTTAACCCAACTTGCATAATGCTTACCTGCACTGGTTGTTTGGCAAGTTTTCTCAGAGTTGCTCGTGGGCATTTTCCTGTGGTCCTCCAGGCTTTATTCTGTGACAGGGAGGTGCTCACATTTCTGACTAACTTCTCTGGCAGGCTTTATGGGACAGATACTGGGTGAAATGTTTCCATATCTGCAGAGGGCTGGCTGTCGCCGTGACAAAACCAGCATGCAGTCCATTGGCCACATTGCGCAGCAGTCCTTGCAAAACAAAAAGGAGGCATGTCCCACGCCATCACGCTAGTGTGGCGGTGCTGGAAAAAAATTGAAGTAATGCTGGGAATCCAGGATGATCGCAATCTCCAATAAAAAGGGGAGGGACATCCCCAGGTACAGGGAAACACCTCTATGGAAAAGGGACATCCCCCCCCAGTGGAGCTCCCAGAGGGTCACCCTGGTCAGGGTGCAGTGCCAGAGTACTGGAGGTAGTGCCAGGCATGTCCCTCTCCCCCCCGGGGCTATACATATCTGTGCGCCCCTGGCGGATTCCCTTTGCTTGGTTCACATTTTAAAAAATCTGTTGTAAACCTCGCTGATGATCCCAATGTGAAATGTGGGGTGAAGATATGGCAGGGAAGCCCTTTAATGTTATTGATTGATTTAAATGAGGTTCCTGGCCTGAAAACGAGTTCTCGCTGTTGAGATTCTCGTTTTTGACTCTTGGTGATATGGATGAAAAATCCCACGTTTGTACATGTGAATCCAGGCCACTGCTAAAAAAGCTGCTGCATTTATGATTCCTCATCCACCGTCTCACAGATGGATTTTTTTTTAAAACACATCTGAGAATGCTGTCAATGTACTTGTATAAAACAAGCATTCAGCATGTCATTCAAATTGTGGGAAGCACATTGAAAATCATCCGTACTCTAAATGCCAAGCAAAATCATGGAATTGCTATACTCGTGGCGTTTGCAGAACCTTTAGAAAAGTTAAATACTGAGGTGCAATCTTATTCCGTCATGGCAAAACGACAGGTGTGATCTATGAGGAAACAGATCGACAGGGCAAACAGAAAAATGTGATAATGCGTTTATAAATTACAAACATGGATAAAAATCTGTTTCCCAAATATGCTAGAAGTCGATAGCCCTTACCATGAACTTCCACGACATGTTGAAAATGGACCTTTCCTTGTATATGAAATTTGAATTGCAGGAATAGCTCATAAACACCACTGTCATTCATATCTAAATTCAACAATTCAATAGATGTATTCTGTTCATTGTATTTCAGTCGGAATTCAAAATAATAAGGTATCTCAACCTTCATTGCTGCAATATCATGCTTCACAATCATACTGTTAGCTGTACGACCAGTAAACCACCAAACAGCCGAACTTAGGTTTGAAATCGATCCACCAGTGTATCCATTCAATAAAATAGAGGAAAATCTGGTAACAAGATGGTGATCTGTTATCAACCAGGGTGCATGGGTCTGCAAACAAACTATAAAAAACATTGGATCTGTTCAGTTAATTGGAATCAAATATCCTATTACACGAATGCATTGAACAGAATAATTAAGGCAGAGTATTGCAGAATCTGGACAGATAAAAGAACTGGACTTCAATTCATTCTTAAATACACCATCTAAACTAGTAAATATAGTAAGCTAGGCACTCGGAGGCAGAATCAGACAGAACGTCTGCAGAAAGTCACATTACATATCAAACTAAATGTAAGCCGTATCACAATGGGAGGAATTTTCCATTCCTGCCAGCAGCAGGTTTCACGGCGAGTTGGAATGGAAAATTCTGAGGCACCTTAAAATTGAATTCCCGCTGGGGGGAAATCAGATTGGAATTCTCCCCTCATCACCTTCATGGTGGGTCGGTTTTCCTGCTGATTTATGCTGGGAATGCAATTTGCCTGCATGACCATGTCATGAATGCTCACTGAAAATGCTACACATCCGAATCGCATCCCCCCTCACAATCATGCGCCATGCCAGTGGGAACTTAGACCAGTCAAAATCACATTTGAATAGCGTGCAGCTGTTTGTCCTCACCTCACTCGTGGCTTCAGGATGACTGAACATTAACAGCCTACCATTCAATCCATGAAGGCCATATGGGAGGTCAATGGGGTATGATGGGGTCGGGTCGTGATCAAGAGTAGGGAAGCTACAGCCTGACAGGGAAGACTACAACGCAGGCACAGAAAGGGGTGGTTGGGAATTGAACTGTATGAATGGAAGTGGATGCACACAAACTCTGGAACCGGGGTTGTATTATTGTAGCTCTGACACAATATTGTGTTATAGAGGGAGGATCCACAGAGACTCATGGAGGGAAAGGGAGACTGTGTTGATCAGTCATGAGGGAATGGGAGCATCAGGGTTGGTATCTTGGTCACCTGGATCTGTGAGTTTTCACCTCAGCTACAAGGCTCTATCAACGATAAGCTGGCAGTGCAAACAAAGCTCTAGGGCATGGCAGTCGCATTCTGTTTGCATTGGGAGGTTTACTATATTTGCCCACTATTCATTAACCCGTTACATCAATCAGTCCATGTGGAGGAAGATTTTATACCGGATCCTGCGCTCAGTGCTGCCTTCTCGATGGCAGTGATCCAACTGAAGAGAAGGGCCCGACATCATCTAAACACAGTTTTCAGAGAAAGTCTGGCATGATGTCCAGGGAAGTTCCAAGAGTGAGAAGCGGAGGAATATGGCCACTAACAGCGAGCGGTCAGTGCCCCCTCATGAGGCCACCACTGCACTTTATGAATTTCAGGGGAAGAGACCTTAAGACCATAAGACATAGGAGCGGAAGTAAGGCCATTCGGCCCATCGAGTCCACTCCACCATTCAATCATGGTTGATTTCAACTCCATTTACCCGCTCTCTCCCCATAGCCCTTAATTCCTCGAGAAATCAAGAATTTATCAATTTCTGTCTTGAAGACGCTCAACGTCTCGGCCTCCACAGCCCTCTGTGGCAATGAATTCCACAGACCCACCACTCTCTGGCTGAAGAAATTTCTCCTCATCTCTGTTCTAAAGTGACTCCCTTTTATTCTAAGGCTGTGCCCCCGCGTCCTAGTCTCCCCTGTTAATGGAAACAACTTCCCTACGTCCATCCTATCTAAGCCGTTCATTATCTTGTAAGTTTCTATCAGATCTCCCCTCAACCTCCTAAACTCCAATGAATATAATCCCACGATCCTCAGACGTTCATCGTATGTCAGGCCTACCATTCCTGGGATCATCCGTGTGAATCTCCGCTGGACCCGCTCCAGTGCCAGTATGTCCTTCCTGAGGTGTGGGGCCCAAAATTGCTCACAGTACTCCAAATGGGGCCTAACCAGTGCTTTATAAAGCCTCAGAAGTACATCCCTGCTTTTGTATTCCAAGCCTCTTGAGATAAATGACAACATTACATTTGCTTTCTTAATTACGGACTCAACCTGCAAGTTTACCTTTAGAGAATCCTGGACTAGGACTCCCAAGTCCCTTTGCACTTTAGCATTATGAATTTTGTCACCGTTTAGAAAATAGTCCATGCCTCTATTCTTTTTTCCAAAGTGTACGACCTCGCACTTGCCCACGTTGAATTTCATCAGCCACTTCTTGGACCACTCTCCTAAACTGTCTAAATCTTTCTGCAGCCTCCCCACCTCCTCAATACTACCTGCCCCTCCACCTATCTTTGTATCATCGGCAAACTTGGCCAGAATGCTCCCAGTCCCGTCATCTAGATCGTTAATATATAAAGAGAACAGCTTGTGAGGAGAAAGGAGGACAATAACAGTATATGTGCTTGCATGTCTTAGCCCAAACAGCAGAGCCTGGTTGCCAGTCAACTTCACCACTGAACCATGGTCTTGCTCTGTCAAGCCCATGTGGGAGCTGGTAATAAGACATATTAAAAGAAATCATGCACATGCATCTTTCACTCAAAATTAAATTTGAGACCTGGAACATCAGGATCCTCATGGACAGCTCCAACAGCAATAGACCAGAACGATGTACAGCAGTCATTGCCCAGGAGCTAGGTATTTCAACATTGACATTGCTGCCCTGAATGAGACCCAACAGGCAGGGACGGCCAGCTCAAGGAACAAGGGGACGGTTACACCTTCTTCCAGAAAGGTAAAGCAGAAGAAGATTGCTGCTTTCATGGGATGGCTTCACCATTAAAAAAAACTAGTTAGCCATCTCAGACACTCGCCTTGTGGGATAAATGAATGTCTCATGACCCTTTGGCTCACCCTAACCCAGAACCAGTGCACTACAGTCCTCAGGTGCATACGCACCAACACTGGAAGCTACGGACAAGTCCAAAGAGGAATTTTACTCCAGCCTCGAACAATCATTAGCCTGAGTCCCAATGAGTGATTTCAATGCCAGAGTTGGAAAGAACACAGGCTTCTGGGGAGATGCAATTGACAAAGAGGGGTTAGCAAAATCGAACAGCAATGATACCTTGCTCCTGACAAAATGCCGACACCATGTTCCATCAGACAGACCTGTTTGAGGCCTCATCGCAAGACCCTTGCTCCAAGCACTGGGACCTGCTTGACTATGTAATTGTCCAAGTGATGGACCACAAGGATGAGTGTATTAGGAGCCGATGGCTGCTGGAAGGACCACCATCTAATCCACTTTGTGATCAAAATCAATGTAGTTCCAAAAGAGTGACAGCAACAGAAACATTGTCTCAAGAAAATCAACACTGAGGAACTCAAAGACCCTGATTAGAGAGCTCTGTTCAGCCAGTGCTTCACTGCCAATCTGATGACTCGTAATGAACCTGAGATGCAGTGTCTGGTCTGCCCTCAAGGCACCTGCTTCTAGAGACTCGAACAGGAAACACCAAGGCCAGTTTGATATGATCACGAGATCCAGGAGCTTTTAAACCCCAAGCACATGGTTTTTCTAAACTTTGAAATAGCAATCCAATCTGAGAGCAGAAAACCAGCTCCACAGATGGCTGAAGGTGGAGATCCAGCAAAAAAAACTCCAGCAACCTAAAGAAGAGATGGTGAGTGCAGAAAGTGCAGGAGATCCAGCAGTTCGCCGACAACCATGACGCACGAGGTTTGTTTCGCAAAGTCAAGACCATCAAGCAACCAGGGCCCACCCAACTGCTAGCCAAGAACTGAGAGGTGCTCATCAAGAATGTGCTGGAAGGAACACTTTGAAGACTTCCTTCACAAAGACTTTGTCTTCAACGCAAGTGTCCTTGACACCATCCCACAGCAGGCTACCCACCATCATCTCAGTATAACCCCAGACCAACATGAGGTAGAACAGGCTTCAAACTGCAAAGAACAAAGCATCTGGAGCAGATAAAACCCCACCAAACCAGTAAAGCATGGCAGAGAAGCACTATTGGCGTAAATACATGACCTCATTTATTTATCTGGAAGGAGAACATTCCAAGAGATCTCAAAGATGCTGTAATGGCACAATCTTCAAAAAAGGTGACAAATCTGATTGCAGCTAGCCATTCGGTTGCTGATAAACTCCATGGGCCTCAAGGTCATTGCTGAACCTTGGTGCAGCTTTTTTCTTGGGCGCAGCCATTTCAAAACTGTTCCTTCATATAGTTAGGTTGGAAAGAATGAATATGTATGTTCAGGTGGCATTTAAATATCGAGCCCAGATCTTCAACCCCTACAGATAATGGTGGGGCAGATGAATCAGTTCCCAAGCCGCCATCCAACTCAGAGAGATCCTTGCTGCTACATACTAAACGAGCTTCCAAGCACAAAATCAGGTGCAAATTCTGACCATGCCACCGAGCAGGAAATGTGACGCAAACCTGTCTGCCGCAGCACTTAGGAAGGAATCCAGATTGGTAAGAGATCATGCTCAATTCTGTGCTTGGAATTATGCACAAGTGAGTCTCTCTCCAAATCATCTGGCAAATCGGGAGCTAATAAATCTGCCCACCATCAACTGGCATGTTCGAAGGTCTGGCAAACATATTTAAACACCACTGCAACACATTCATATCACTCTCTCCAGCCCGCCTGTCATCAGGAGATTGCAAAAGATGTCATCCAGCCAGAAAAATAAGGCTACCACCCTGAAGGCAACAGCACTCGGCTTCAGCCACCAGACCTTCAATGCCTTTATCTGTGGAGCCAGGCAAGAGGGATGTCCTCTACCCCAGGGATGACTCCAAGAAGCACCCAAATGTTGTCTCTTCAGCATGGGAGGCTGATCCCAAGAGGTCAGCACTGTTGTCAACTGTGCCAAAGCATCACACCACTCCGCCCCTCCCTCCGACCTCCCCTCCCTCACTCTCCCCCTCCCTATGTCCTTCCCCCCTCCCTCACTCTTCCCCCACCCTCGCTGTTCCTCTCCCTCCACAACTCTCCTCTCTCCGTTCTCCTCCAGCCACTCCTTCCTTGATCTATCCTTCCTCTCACTCTACCTCTCTCTCCATTTCCACCTTCCTCCCTTCTTCCTCTCATTTCTGCCTCCTTCGATTCCTGATTTTTTCCTTCTTTCCTCTCACTTCTCCATCCTTTATCTACACGAACATGTGAACTAGATGCAAGAGTAAGCCACTTGGTGCCTTGAGCTTGCTCCGCCATTCAATCAGCAACAAGATCATGGCTGATCTGTTTGTAACCTCAACTCCACATTCCTGCCTACCCAGATAACCTTTCACCCCCTTTTTAAATCAAGAATCTATTCACCACTGCATGTAAAATATTCAAACACTCTGCTTCCACTGCCTTTTGAGGAAGCTCTAGAGACTCACCACCTTCATAGAAAAAAATAATTTCTGCCTTAAAATAGCAACCTTTTTTTTTCTGCTATTACCCCTTGTCTAGATACTTGACAAGAGGAAACATCCTCTCCACGTCCACCCTGTCAATACCCCTCAGGATCTTTAAAGTTTTAATCAACTCATCTAAACTCTAGTGGATACAAACCAACCTTCTCTAACCGCACCTCATAAGACAATCCTTATTAATCAAATAAACTTTCTCTGAACTGTTTCTAATGCATTTGCAGCTTTCCTTAAATAAGGAGACACAAACACTGCATAATACTCCAGAGGTGGTCTCATCAATGCCCTGTGTAACTCAAGTATAATGTTCCTACATATTGTATTCACTTCCCCTCACAATAAATATGATTGTAGTAGCGTTTGTTCAGTCTGTGACTACCAGGAAGGTAACTTCAAAGAAGTCACACCAAAGGCAAGCCACAGGAATAGTAGATATATTTGAAGGTCTGTATAACTCACACTCCAGAACTCAAGTAGCTGTATGGGTGGTTTCCCAGGTAAGTCACTTCACCCTCTGGGTAATCTGACCCGTCCTCTTAAAGGGGCTATGCCCTGCATACATAACAGCTTGATGTGGAGATGGCGGCGTTGGACTGGGGTAAACACAGTAAGAAGTTTAACAACACCAGGTTGAAGTCCAACAGGTTTATTTGGTAGCAAAAGCCACACAAGCTTTCGGAGCCTTAAGCCCCTTCTTCAGGTGAGTGGGAATTCGGTTCACAAACAGGGCATATAAAGACACAAACTCAATTTACAGAATAATGGTTGGAATGTGAATACTTACAGCGAATCAAGTCTTTAAGATACAAACAATGTGAGTGGAGAGAGCATCAAGAAGGCTAAAGAGATGCATATTGTCTCCAGACAGGATAGATCTTTCTCTACACCCTACCTATGACTGTAACACTACATTCTGCACTCTCTCCTTCCTTCTCTATGAACGGTATGCTTTGTCTGTATAGCATGCAAGAAACAATAGTTTTCACTGTATACTAATACATGTGACAATAATAAATCAAATCAAATCCTTTGTTTAGAATCTTAGAATCCCTACAGTGCAGAAGGAAGGCATTCGGTCCATCAAGCCTGTGCCGACTCTCCGAAAGAGCATCCCATCCAGGCTCTATCCCTGTAATCTTGTGCGTCCGTGCAATATTAAAGTATCTTTTCTTTTTAAAGATTGCTGACGAGATGCCTCATTATATGGAAGAGTGTTTGGTTGATATGCAGCTGAAAATGGTTTTATTACAAAAGCGAGCATTTTAACCACCTGATTTTAATTTTTTTTGCTGGAAAGATGCGTACCTGTTTTGTTTAAATTTGAGGCACACATTTAGTGACTTCTCTTGCAATGGTCTATTCAAAACCTTATAGTGGTTAGCAGTAGTTAGCACTACTGCCCCACAGCGCCAGGGACCCAGGCTCGACCCCCTGCCTGGGCTACCGCCTGCTTGGAGTCCACACACTCCCCCGCGTCTGCGAGGGCCCTCCACCCCTGCCTGAAAGACGCGCCCGTCAGGTGTGCCGGCCACACCATTCCCCCCCCCCCACCCCTGTGCACTCGAACAGGCACCGGAGTGCACCGACTAGGGGACCTCCTCAGCAACTTCACTGCAAGTCTACTTGTGACAAAAATAAATAAACTTTAACTTGAAAAACTTTACAAAACATGTTCACCAGCACATAGACGATGCAGCCTCGTTTCTGAAGCTCTCACGAGTGTTGGAAACTCACCAAAAGTGATTAATTTATCCTGATTTCTGACTGGTTTTGTGGCTCAGACCTATATCCCAGTGTTATGGTTTTGAACTGTTGATTTGAGCCCTGGAAATATGTCCTTCTCTGAGTGCATATGATGAGACTGCACCTGGAGTATGACCATAAGACCATAAGATGTAGGAGCAGAATTAGGCCATTCGGCCCATCGAGTCTGCTCCACCATTCAATCATAGTTAAGTTTCTCAACCCCATTCTCCTGTCTTTTCCCCTAATCTTTGATCCACTTACCAATCAAGAACCTATCAATCTCTGTCTTAAATACACTCAATGACCTGGCCGCCACAGCCTTCTGTGGCAATGAATTCCACAGATTCACCACCTGCTGTCTGAAGTAATTTCTCCTTACCTCGGTTCTAAAGGGTCGCCCATTTGCTCTGAGGCTGTGCCTTCAAATCCTAGTATCTCCTACTAACGGAAATATCTTCCCCATGTCCACTCTATCCAGGCCTTGCAGTATTCTGTAAGTTTCAATGCAATCCCCCTCATCCTTCTAAACTCCATCGAGTACAGACCCAGAGTCCTCAATCACTTCTCATGGGTCAAACTTTTCACTCCCAGGACAATTCTTGTGAATTTCCTCTGGAACCTTTCAGAATTCCTGGGATGAGAGTATTTTTCCTCTCAAGAAAGATTATGAACATGCGAATTCGGAGCAGGAGTAAGGCCACTCAGCCCCTCGAGCCAGCTCCGCCATTCAATAAGATCATGGCTGATCTCATTGTAACCTACTCTCGATAACTTTTCACCCCCTAGGGTGGCACAGTGGTTAGCACTAATTTGATTCCCAGCTTGGGCCACAGTCCGCACGGAGTCCGCCTGCTCCTCTTGCATCCGCATGGGTCCCCTCCGAGCGCTCCGGTTTCCTCCTATAGTCCGAAAGGCGTGCTGGTTAGGTACATTGGCCATGCTAAATTCTCCCTCAGTGTACCCGAACAGGTGCCAGAGTGTGGAAACTAGGGGATTTTCACAGTAATTTCATTGCAGCGTTAATATGAGCCTACTTGTGACACCAATAAATAAACTTGCTAATCAAGAATCTATTTCCGCCTTGACAATATTCAAAGTCTCTTCTCCCACTGCCTTTTGAGGAAAAGAGTGCCAGAGACTCACCACCCACTGAGGGAAAACATTTCTCATCTTCGTCCCAAACTGGCGATCCCGTATTCCCAAACTGTGATCCCCCCACCTCCAGCTCTAGATTCTCCCACAAGAGGAAACATCCTTCCCATATCCACCTTGTCCAGACCCTCCTCAGAATCTTAAGGGTCATGATCAAGTCACCTCCTTCTAAACTCCCATGGATGCAAACCTAACCTCTCCAATCTTTCCTCTTAAGGCAACCCGCCCATTCCCGGTATTGCTCCAGTAGATCTTCTCTGACCTGCTTCTAACACATTTACATCTTTCCTTCGATAAGGAGAACAATGCTGTACACAATCCTCCAGATGTGGTCTCATCAATGAAGCATAACCTACTTTTCTATTCAACCACCCCCCTCACAATAAAAAATGAAAATGTATTAGCTTTTCTTAATTACTTGGTGTACATGTATAGCTGCATGGACTTTAACCTGGTGTTGTTAAAGCTCTTACTGTACATGTATACCGCCAGCCTTTTGTCAATCATACACTCGGACACCCAGATCCCTCTGCACCTCAGAACTCTGCAACCTCTCACCATTTCTTCCTCCCTCTCACACTCCCTCCCTCCTACATTCCTCCTTTTCCACATTCCCCATTCTCACCATCACTGATCCAGGTCGAACACACCAACATTTCCAGCCACATTGCTGCTCCCCAAAACTCTCCGCCTTTCCCAAAGCCGCGCGCTGCCGCAGCTTCCCGCCCAAACCTCCGCACGCGCGCGCCGACCACCGCCCAACCCTCGCGAAGAGGCGCGGAGTCGGGGTCACAGGCCAGTCCCATTGCGCGATCGGCCTTCGGAGCCTCCGAAGTGGGCGTGGTCTCGGCTATGGGCGGGGTTCTGGTGTGGGCAGTCTCCATTGTGGGCGGAGTCTCTAATGTGGGCAGTCTCCAATGTGGGCGGGGCCTCCTATATGGGCGGAATCTCCATGTGGGCGGGGTCTCTGATGAGCGGGCCTCTGCTGTGGGCGGGGCTGACGAGTGTCCTCGAGTAGGGCATAGCTCTCCAATTGTCCAAATAAATACAAAAGCACTTAACAGAAAGGATATGACAAGGTGGTGAAACTGTCAAACAAAGCTGACGGTTCCCTTCGCAACTGTGCAATCAAATCCTGCTGGGCCAAGTCCATCAGTTACTCTTGGAGCACAAACAGGCATTCATACTGGGGCCATCCGGCAAAACAGTTGTCTTACCATCTGATCAGCCTGCTTCTGTTGGCATGGTTGGATCACAAAGAGAAATCCCCTGTAATATCACCACTTAACCTCTTGATTCAACAATTCCCCAGGCTTTTCTATAAAGTCTGCTGCCAGACTGTCATTCCCTTTTAAAACAACTCTGAGCCATTCCATTCTGTTTTTATAATATTGGTCTTTTTTCCCCCCTACATGTCCATGTTTGCAAGTAAAATTTCAACAGCAAAATTGATGAAGAATGCATTCACTCCATATTGTTTTAAGTTCAGAGTCATCATTGTTATTTCCCATGATTTAAGCCGGTTTTCCTTGTCCAAGATACGCAGGTTTAACACTGCCACCTTTCAATTTTAAAAATTTTATTTATTTGTCACAAGTAGGCTTGCATTAACACTGCAATGAAGTTACTGGGAAAATCCCCTAGTGGCCACACTCCGGCGCCTGTTCAGGTACACTGAGGGAGAATTTAGCATGGCCAATGCACTTAACCTGCACATCTTTCGGACTGTGGGAGGAAACTGGAGCACTCAGAGGAAAGTCAATTTTTCTGTTGAGTAAAATCCCCTTTGGCTTCTTTATACTTCATTTTGATGTACCACAGCTCTCGGGAATTCACTTTGGTTCTCCTCAGTGTTCTTACTATTCTCCGAGGTTTGAGATTTCATGGAGTCCGCCCACCAGCATCAAGTTAGACAACACTCCAAAGCTTAGCACCTAACTAGTGGACACCCAGCTCAAGCATGAACCACACTATTTTCTTGCGAAGTGACTCCAAATTCAGAAAACACTTTTGTTTCTGATGGTCCTTTGGGCCATCAACAACTTTCTGACTGCTACAAGTTGCCTATTTCCTGTTAAACATCAGAGTTAAACCAAACTAAATGGGTACTGCCCTGAAAACTTTTGTGATGATAGTAGTGCATTTGATACATATAGGCCAGGATTCTCCCAAAGAAATTCTAAGTCCCCAACGTGCAGGAAAATGGGAGTAAATCCCATTAATTTTTTTTAGTGTGATTTCTGGAATGAATCTCTGACACTCTGAGCATTGCAGAGGCAGGCCTATTCCCACCCAAGAGGCTGGCAGCATAGCGCTGAGTGGGCCACCGCGCATGCGCTAATCTGTCAGAGTGGAGATCAGTGCATGCCAGACCTCCTTGGGCCAGCTCTGATATTCCCCCCCTTGCCAGCCCCAATCTCCCTGACACCACCCCCCTCCCCCCACCCAGACAGCTCTGATCTCCTGATCCCCCCCAGAACAATCCTGACCCATCCCCCGACAGTTCCAACCTCCCACACAGCCCTGCACCCCCCCCACCCCCCCAAACCCGGATGGCCAGCCCCAATCATCCTCTTCCCTCCCTCTCTCAGTCATCCCAAGTGCAGAATGGCAGCAGGTCCCCCCACCACCACTGATCACCCCCCAATAGGCCCTGCTCCCTCTGGCCCTATCCCCTTGGCACAGCCCATTGCCTGGTGGGCTATGCCAAAGTGCCCCTTGAACAATGCCAGTTTGCCCCTTGGGCAGTGCCAGTGGGCCAGGCTGCCACTGCCTAAGGGGCACCCCCAACCTCCGGGGGGGGGGGGGTCTCAATAGCCTCTCTTCCCTCCAACAGGGTCGGGCTGCCTGTTAGTGGGGAGCAGGAGTAAATCCCGCTGGAGGGAACCCTCCCAGCAGGTGGGAGACGCTAGCAGGCCCAGAGACTTCAGTCCCAGCCCCCTAATGAAAAACAAATAGCGATTTCCAGCTGATTGTACTGGAAATCTTAGTTTCAGAGACTCATGGAGGCCGTGACACTCACTGGGAAGAAGCACGCAAAATGGCCCCCGCTGCTGTCTCCCAGCCCACTGTGCTACTCGAGCAGCGTAGTTTTTTTTTGTTTAAGGGAAATGTTTAAAATTCTGCTTTACTCCGGAGGCAGTTGGTGTGTCTGGAAAACATTTAGCTCAAGCAAGTTAATTACTCTTTTCTGCTAGGAATTTGTTATTTTGATAGAGCTAATGGACCTTTGTTTACCCAAAAGATTCCTTGGGAAGTTGATTAACAAGTTCATGTGCTAATACAGTTAATGTGCAGAGCTGGGTCTGTACCGGAAAGAAGGAAGTTTTTGCAGTTTAGAGCTGTGATTCTAGCTTCTGCAAGATGCTCTGAAACTCATTTTCTCTCTAAAACCTTCAAGGCTGTCTACACTCATCATTACAAGTATATTTATGGTTGATAACTGTACTTTAAGTCTTCAAGAGGACTGTTGCTTAGTTGGAACTGTACAGTGAGAAGTTAGAAATTAAAGTTGTTTCCTTCCATCTTTAAATGTTGTTCAAGGTTAATAGTTAAGCTCCTTCATTTGTTAGAGTTATATTTAAACTGCTATTAAATTAAGTTTGTTTTACTGTAAAAGATCCCTAATTTGTCAATGGAATCATTCCTGGAGTGAAACATCTTATCCTCACATTTATGCCAAAATCGAAAACTGTCGGGGTCCAGCCTGGCTCCCAAATGTAATTTAGGGTTCTGCCCCGGGCAACATGGCACATGGTTGATGTCTCAGATAGAGATTTCATCTAATTAATGTCAATTCTAATACATATGTATGCCTTGAGAGCATTGTTTACCAGTTGCTCTCCAATCTTTTGTTCATCAGGACCGGGGGTAGGAATAAAAGCCTAGAAGTATTGACCCCATAGCCTGGTGAAACCACCACTGCAATAACCCTCTCAAGATTCTTGTCTTGCTTCCAATGGTTGCTGTGGACCTGGAAGATACTCTTTCATGATCTTCATTCCAATTTGCCCCACCCTCTGCAGTGCCTGCAAACTTCAGAACGTTCCTTCTTGAAGACTCAGTCTGCAGAGATTCACAGTATGGCTACCAGTTACTTCCACAACCTAGTTGCCATTTAGATCTCACCTCATTTGAGTAGGTAAGTCTCTAAGCATCTATTCATCACATACACCATTGGTAAAATTAGAAGATAGGAAACTGTCTGACAATTTGATTATTAACTTCCCACTGCTGATCTGTCAGCCACTGACCTCCCCACCGTCCGTTCCCCACAACTCTGTTCCATACTCATGGCCCCCATGCCCCCCTCCTGGCCATTGACAGACAATGAAGCAGACCTTTTGGAACTTTGGTGTCATCTTTGACTGAGATGTGCTCCTGACCACATATCCTCTCCATCACCAAGACCACATTCATCCAATTCTGTACCATCATCTAATTTCATCCCTGCCTCAGCTCACCAAATGTTTCAACCCTCATCTATGTCTTTATTAACTCCAGATCTGACTATTCCAATGCACTCCTGGCTGGCCTTCTCTCTTCCACCAACTGTAATTGTGACATTGTCCGAAACTCTGCTGCCAAGTCCTGTTCACCTATAATCCCTGTGCTCAATAACTGACATTAGCTCCCAATCAAGTAACACCCAAGAGTTAAAATTCTCAGTTTTGTTTTAAAATCCCTCTATGGCCTCTTCCCTTCATATCTCAGGAAAAGATTCTATATTTACTCCTCCAAATCTGGTCTCTTGAGCATCCTTGATTTTAATTGCTTTTAATACTGTATTATTTTTGTATCACTGTAATCCTATCCTCATTACTAGGGTTTCGTGAGAATCTCCAATATATCTACCTCTTGCAGACTATCCTACAACAAACACACACTGCAAACCAATCCAGCAATATTTGGGACCAGAAGGATCATTTTGAGTTTTTAGTCCTGGCACTTAACTCTACATATTAAGAATGTATGTCAACAACATGTTTGTACAGGGCATTGCCTGGGTTAATTTTTGTTCCATTCTGGTTTTGGTGTGATCCCTTCTACTTCCATCACCCAGTGCCCTGCCTCATGAACACAGACTTCCAACATTACTCCCTTTATAAATTAATCAACTGGAACTCAAGAATCCTTTTCACTGGTTCACTTTAACTGTTTCTAAAATGTTGTCATCTTTTTGACTTATGTCTGTGGCATGCTAACCTCTACATGAGAGGGTACACAAATCAAACTTCATGCCAGACCACAAGGTGTGGAGAAAGGACTGCCAGAAAAGTCATTGCAAAGATGAGACAGGAAATCCATACTGTCTCTGCAGTTGGTATCTTATTGTTTCTGTTAACAGATGTTAAAAAGCTAGTAGTTTAAAGGTACTAAGGTTAACAGGCACTGGGTATTGATCAGTCAATTATATTCAGAATGTGTACATAAAGAAGAATCAGCCAGCAATAAGGGGGATGGTGCTAGAGTGGAAGTGCTCTGTAATAAACAGCCTCTACCAAAAGCATCCTAGCTTCAGTGCCTTCTTCACAACCAGGCTTGGGGATTTCGCTCACATTTGGGGAGAAGAGACAGGAGTCAAGCTATCCCAAGGAAGCAGTAGCACTGGAAAGTCTTAGGAGAGCAGACAGGAGTTCCAGATAATCCTCGAGAGGGAATATAGGAAGTTGAAACAGTTGGCATAGGAGTTTCAGGAAGTCCTGGGGGGCGGGGGCGGAGGCGGCAGAAGATATGAGCTTCAGATAGTTTGCAGGGGCAGGAGATTTCAATCCAGTTTTTGTCACCACATATAACAAGTATTGTGAAATAACTGACAGAAGTATAATATATCACAAATAACAAATGCTACAGAGTACCACACTTAACAAATGTTGCAATGTACAAAATATAATAAAGGCTGTAATGAACCAAACTTATCCACATAATAAGAACTGTAATGCACTGCAAATAACGTACTGAAAGTTGACAGACTGAATATACATTATAGGACACTTATCACCACACAATCATTGAGACAGTTGTCAAAAGTGATTTAAACAAAACGGTAGATCACTTGCAAAACCAGTGAATTACTTTCAAACAATTTCAGACTGAAATAGAGTCACGTGAAAATGTATGCCCACTGATTTGCTTTACTGTGATTTGAGCAATCAATGAGTGTTGTTGGCACGGTAACGTGGCAGAATCCACCCAATCTGGTTTTAATTAGGGCTGTGGGCTCACTATTTCAAAAGACTCCTGTGGGACAACCGGGAGGTGTCCAGTACCAACACTTGGCAGCTTACTCCTCTTATAGGCTGTTTGTGCATTAGTTCAAGTATTTTCAAGATCAATTAGATTGGAGTAGTGAGCTGGAGAGTGTTTGGCACATTTGGCAAATGGGGGGAGATCTACAGTTAAATTACAAACAAATGCTTTTTCAACTGCTGAATGTTCTCTTGTTAGTGCAATGAATGGTGAATTCTACATCTGTATAGAGCTTTGCGCAATCGCTTAACAATCCACTGGTGTATTTAGGACAGCAGAGCCGCCAATACCACCCTGCTGATCTAATGGGGCTCACTGATGCTGCATTGTTCATACTGAATTCAGTGGACTGGCCCTGTTGCCTGTGGTGCCCGGCATACTTGCTCCCCTCAGAATACCAGCCTTGCCTGATGTGCCCACACAGCTGTCGCATGTGCTATGCCTCTGGCTCTTGCTTGGTCTAACTTTTGCATTTGGAAGCCTGGCATGCTTTATATCCTTGATCATACTGGCACCGTGGCAGGCTGAAGCTGCCTAATGGACCTGACTCGTTGTACCACCTTTAATTGAAATGGATGTCTTTGAAAGCTGGTTTGTGTGAGTTGCTCTTAATCACAATGGAAAGATAAACATTATTGATTGGCTTTGATTGCAACAATATCTTGACCTTAAACTCAATGGGAAGAACAATCACTGCCTTGGAATGACTGATGGTACAAAAGCAAAATACTTCAGCTGTTGGAAATTTGAAATGAATTTAAAATGCTGGAAGTATTCAACTAGTCATGTTTCATTGATGGAAAAAGGAAATGAATAATGCTAACAGAATCATCAATAAGTCACTGACTTAAAATATTAACGGTCTCTGTCTCCAAAGTTGCTGCCTGATCTGCTGTATTTCTAGCAATGAGTTTTGTTTGGTTTTATTTGAAGTTCATTTAACAAGTCCATTTGAATATGAATATTTTTCAGTTTATTTCAGATGGATTATCATGTCTGCTAAAATAACAGAGGAATGTTGTACAAACTGGTTAATTGTCTGTCCAATGGTATCATCACCAGCCAATCTCAAGCTAAAATGAGTAAACTATTCAGATTTGCTGAGTAAGGGGATAAGCTCACGTGGTACTAAATATTGCTTAATACTCACAGGGAAAGCAAACGACATCCAAGATAGAAAATAGGTCAGGGAAGATGATTCAAATGGTGAGCAGGCACAGTGATTGGAAGTTTATATGGCTGGATATTTCACTTTGTCTTAATGTGTAAGAAAAATGTTTCAAAGCTGAACAAAGGTGCTGTAAATTTCATCAACTTGTTAAACTGGTTGACAGCCCGTTAGCGATCACTCTTTCAGCGAAGAATGGATGGAAAGGGTTTTCATTTTCACAAGTGGGACTGCATGGTTTCCAATTTTCATCGGCCAATGTGTCAGCAACTAGATGGAGTAAAATTCAAAGTTTTCATTGTAAAAAAATGAAGAGTTTACAATTGCCTGACCAGAAACAACATGGGAAACAGATTTTTAAAGGAACTGGAGAAATGTTTACAAAAGGAAAAAATAAAAGAATATGGATGGGAAAAAGACAGGGGGATGAGACCAAGTGAATACATTGGACAGGTTCTTGAGCCTACACTCACCGTCCGCATGATTGCCCGCACCAGTGGCATAATCAATTCACACCCACAATGGGCGTGGACTTGATTTAAATAAAGTTTCATCGATTTGCATGGTCATTAAACACCTCCTTGGTCATATATTGAGCCCCTGCTGCATATTCAAACCCCGTTGACTTGACAGCACAGTTTACAACAGTTTCACCCAGATGTGAACCTGTCATGGTAATCTCCCTGGGGGTGCAAAGCTGGGTATAGCCCCAGCGGGAGAGGGACACAGTCAGGCAGTGGCCTGCAATACCCCCGGCACACAGGCTGGCAATGCCAGTTTGGCACCATATCAACACCAACCTGGCAGTTTCAAAACTGAGCCAGGGCAAGGGGAGATGACGGCACTGACTTTGGAGGTTGGGAGGATAGGGGGCAGGCAGTTAGGAAGGTGTCACCTCCGACTCCGATCGGTAAGGGGGGGTCTGACCCTGTGACCTTCTTGCGGGCTGGGGGGAGGTTTATTCATGTTCTGATCAGAGTGTCCTTTAAACATGGTGCCCCAGTCTCAGTGCAGCCGAGATTTCTGGTGTGTTGAGGCCACCCTGCATGACGGCGTATGGTAAGATCTGGAGAGAAAACCAGCATGTTTCTCTGGAGAGAATCATGCTCTGCCGAAGTCTCATAAGATTGCCCCCAGAAGCTCTGCCAGACAGCTAGCACAGGCAATGGCCTGAATGGCATTCTTTATGTTGGAAAAAAAGACTACAATTACTATTTATAACACCTTTGCTCTGTAGATATACACTTCATGGGATGTAACAATGGTGTACATGCCTGGAGGATCCAGGTTCAATGTTGTCTTTATTCTGAAGCATCTTTCGTAGCAGGGGCAGCTGTTCAACACTACTATCATAGAACCCCTACATTACAGGAGGCCATTCGGCCCGTCGAGTCTGTACCGACCACAATCCATCCAGGGCCTATTTCTGTAACCCTCATTTATCCTGCGAATCCGCCTGACATTAGGGTCAATTTAGCATGGCCAATCAACCTAACCCACACATCTTTGGACTGTGGGAGGAAACCGGAGCATCCGGAGAAAACCCACGCAGACACGGGGAGAAAGTGCAAACTCCACACAGACAGTGACCAGAGGCTGGAATCGAACCCTGGTCCCTGGCGCTGTGAGGCAGTGGTGCTAACCACTGAGCTGACGTGTTGCCCCGATGTCATCCATCTGTGGTACTTCACTATCTGATTTGTTTAAAATCAGCAAGTTTGACTTACTAAGTGAACCTGCAGAGATAAGTTTTCATTTTTGCTTGGATTCTTCTCTCTTGGCTTCACAAAGCCCACAGCCTAATGTCTGAAGTGACAGGGCGGTGCTAGTTGGACAAGCAGTGATTTACACCAGTGGATTTTGTGCTCCTAAGCTGACAAAATCCTAACAGTGCCCCTGTGCACATTGCGGGGATACCTAACCCTTAGCTCTGAAACCTGTATTTCAGTGCTCTGGATTGGTATCTTCACAGAGATCGAGTCTGTACAATTATCAGACAAACAGAAACACTACAGGTGTAGACTTTTGGTCACTTGGTTCAAAACTCTAGAACAAAGCAGTGTGATTCAGAGTGTGTGAAACACGTTAATCATCAATGAACTATAAGGGGTGGGGGGGGGGGGGTGGGGTACCTCTGAGATAGGACGGCTGCAAGTAAAATTGGCCAGGTTCCTTACTTCTGATTGTTTCTCAGTGACCCTTCCTAAAAAGTGAGCTGACATGTGAGGACAGATTCAGTGCTTCTGTATTCTCAATCCCAGAGAAGAGATGTGCTCCAGTTTTTATTTGTGTCTTACCTCCTAATAGTTTGTATAGCTTAAATTGTAAACTTTCGTCTTGATGTAACGCTAGAGAATCTTCGAACTTTAGGCCACGACCTCACTGTAATTAGAAAAAAATAAGTCATTAATTAATGTGTTAGATGAAGCAGCATATCATTAGCATCTAGATTGTGTAGTTTGATGAGTTTTTGGGATAGTTCTACGTTTGATGTGACAGAGTTGGCTTCTTAAACAGGTGAAACCATTGGAGAATTTGCCAGTGTTACACCAATGCTCTAAAATGTTTCAAAAAATGTTGAACACACAAATTACCAATTAATCTGTACTTGGCTAGGTTCAGTTTTAAATATGCACCTTGATACAAGGAACCCAGTAGAATGTAATGTTTTACAATCTTGGCTAACCATTGATATCGGGGGCTATTCTCCCAAAAGAATTCTAAGTGTCAAATTCAGTAAAACCAGGAGTAAATCACGCTGGCTTTTTTCAGCTGGAGTTTCAAAATGAATCTCCCACACTCTGTGCACTGCTGAGTACACCAGCACACACCCCCCACCCCAACACCAATAGCCAACCGATTGCTGGCCTCCCTCCCTCACTCAACCCAAATGCAGAGTGGTAGCAGGACTTCCCCCACCCCCACTGATCGTCTCCGCCCCCCCCCCACCTATCCCAGAAGTCCCAGCCCCCCCCACCAGGCCTTGCCCCCCTCCCCCCCCTTGGCACTGCCCTATGCCCAGTGGGCATTGCCACAGTGCCCCCTGCCATTGCTACTTTGCCCCTTGGGCGCCCGACCCTCTGGGAATTCAATGAGATTGAGGGATGGACATTTAACGAGTTGTAATTGAGTAGAGCTTAATCGGCAAAGCTTAAAGGATGGCTCCCCCTTCACTCCAGCGGGGTCGTGCCGCCAGCTCCCCATTAGTGGGGAGCTATACTAAACCACACTGGAGTGAACTACTCCTGGCGGGGAGGAGAAGCTCGTGGGCCCAGAGATTTCAGTCCCGGGCCTGCTAATGCTATTTAAATTAGATTTTAAATAAATTTTGCAGCTCCCCGCCGATTTCCAGTGTGGAGCTAACGGTACCGGAAATCCGGCTGCTGGAGACGCGCGGAGACTATTGCACCCAATGGGGAGCCCGCGAAACGGCCTCCGTTCAGGTCTCCCAGCCCGCTGCATTATAAAAGCAGCGCAGTAGAATGGGAGGATCGCCTCCATCGCACTTTTCACTGGTCTGTATATGGGTAACAGTTTACCAGGAACCACCTGTAATAGTTAACTGCCCCCAGGAATGATTAAATTCTGAGGTGTTTCTAGGGACCAATGCCTCCTTTATTGCTCATTCTTTGTCCTCCGTAGAATGCAATCCCTGAGCATTGACACGCTAGCTGAGGTAAGCTACTTCACTTTTCAGGTGAACTGCCACCTCCTGAAATCTCAGTACCTCTTCTAGATTGGCCAAATACGCATCCTCGGTTGCACCAGTAATCAGTACATCATCATGGGGAGATGTCAACGTTGGACTGGGCGGACACAGTAAGAAGTCTCACAACACCAGGTTAAAGTCCAACAGGTTTATTTGGTAGCACGAGCTTTCGGAGCACAGCTCCTTCATCAGGTGAGTGGCGAGTTGGGTTCATAAACAGGGCATATACAGACACAAACTCAATTGCAAGATAATGGTTGGAATGCGAGTCTTAACAGGTAATCAAGCCTTTATAGATATAGACAATGCGAGTGGAGAGAGGGTTAAACACAGGTTAAAGAGGTGTGAATTGTCTCAAGCCAGGACAGTTAGTAAGATCTTGTAAGCCCAGGCAAGTCATGGGGGTTACAGGTAGTGTGACATGAACCCAAGATCCCGGTTGAGGCCATCCTCATGTGTGCGGAACTTGGCTATCAGTTTCTGCTCGGCGATTCTGCGTTGTGTGTCTTGAAGGCTGCGTTGAAGAACACTTACCCAAAGGCTGAATGCCCTCGACTACTGAAGTGTTCCCCGACAGGAAGGGAATACTCCTGCCTGGTGATTGTCAAGCAGTGTCTATTCATCCATTGTTGTAGCGTCTGCACGGTCTCGCCAATGTACCATGTCTCGGGACATCCTTTCCTGCAGTGTATCAGCTAGACAACGTTGGCCGAGTCGCATGAGTATGTACAGTGTACCTGGTGGATGGTGTTCTATGTGAAATGATGGCATCCGTGTCGATGATCGGGCATGTCTTGCAGAGGTAGCTGTGGCAGGGTTGTGTGGTGTTGTGGTTGCTGTTCTCCTGAAGGCTGGGTAGTTTGCTGCAAACAATAGTCTGAGGTTGTGTGGTTATTTGAAGGCAAGCACTGGAGGTGTGAGGATGGCCTCGGCGAGATGTTCGCCTTCATCGATGACATGTTGAAGGCTCTGGAGAAGATGTCGTAGCTTCTCCGCTCTGGGGAAGTACTGGACGACAAAGTGTACTCTGTTGGCCGTGTCCCGTGTTTGTCTTCTGAGATCGGTGCGGTTTTTCACTGTGGCACGTCGGAACTGTCGATCGATGAGTCTTGCGCCATATCCTGTTCTTATGAGGGCATCTTTCAGTGTCTGTTGTGATCCTCCTCATCTGAGCAGATCCTGCAGTACATCATCCAAATATAAAAGACACACAGCAAGGCCTGCGTTAGGCTCTCCAAGATTGTTTGAAACATGGTGCATCTTGATGAAACGGCAAAAGGGCAAACTTCTACAGTGGTATAATCCCTTATGAGTGTTAATAGTCACGTAGCCTTTGGAAGATCATCCAACTCTAGTTATTGATATGTATGATTCATATCTAATTTGGTATATGATTGTCTTACAGTCACTCTTGCATGTAAATCCTCTGTTTTAGGGATCGGATATTTGCCCAGTTTAGCGGCTTGGTTTACTGTTAATTTATAGGGGGGAATCTTACCAAAAAATGGCAAAGTGTTGTATCCGGCGAGAAAACCAATGTGTTTCTCCCCAGAGAATCTGGTCAGTTTTACCTTCAGATCTTACAGCACTTTGCCAAAAAAATCAAAACTTTCATGCCGTCAGGTAGAGGTAGGGACCTCAACACATCAGCAAAACCCAGCAGGACTGAGATTGGGGCGCCATCTTTAAAGGGTTCCCCAATCACAACTGCAATAAACCTCCCCCCAAGCCCACCACGGAGGCCTTGGGGGCTCCTCTCCCCATCCCTGATTGGAGTGTCACTTCATCCCCTTCTGTAATCAATGGTCCCTTAACGCCCCACCGATCATAGGCCAGTCCTCCACTCTGCCCACCCCCAGTCAGAGCTGTCCCACAGTCAGCGCTAACACCCACCTCACTCCCTCTTCCCCTCAATGGCCATTGCCGGCATCCCCAGCTTCTTCATCCGCTTCCGGCTATCACCACATACAGAGTCATAGAGGTTAACAGCATGGAAACAGGCCATTCGACCCAACTTGTCCATGCCGCCCTTTTTCTTTGAACCCCTAAGCTAATCCCAATTGCCGCATTTGGCCCATATCCCTCTATACCCATCTTACCCATGTATCTGTCTAAATGCTTTTTAAAGGACAAAATTGTACCCATTTCTACTATTACCTCTGGCAGCTTGTTTCAGACACTCACCACCCTCCGAGTGAAAAAATTGCCCCTCTGGACACTTTTGTATCTCTGCCCTCTCACCTTAAACCTATGCCCTCTAGTTCTGGACTCCCCTACCTTTGGGAAAAGATATTGACTATCTAGCTGATCTATGCCCCTCATTATTTTATAGACTTCTATAAGATCACTCCTAAGCCTCATACGCTCCAGAGGAAAATGTCCCAATCTATCCAGCCTCTCCTTATAACTCAAACCATCAAGTCCCAGTAGAATCCTAGTAAATCTTTTCTGCACTCTTTCTAGTTTAATAATATCTTTTCTATAATAGGGTGACCAGAACTGTACACAGTATTCAAAGTGTGACCTTACCAATGTCTTGTGCAACTTCAACAAGACGTCCCAACTCCTGTATTCAATGTTCTGATCAATGAAACGAAGCATGCTAAATGCCTTCTTCATCACTCTGTCCACCCGTTACTCTACTTTCAAGGAGCTATGAACATGTACCCCTAGATCTCTTTGTTCTGTAACTCTCCCCAATGCTCTACCATTAATTGAGTAAGTCCTGCCCTGGTTCAATCTACCAAAATGCATCACCTTGCATTTATCTAAATTAAACTCCATTTGCCATTCATCAGCCCGCTGGCCCAATTGATCAAGATACAAATAATTCCGCCCTCCCCTTCCCCATGGGGTCTGTCCTTTGGCACAGGTTGGCATGAGCATGGTACCAACCTGGTGGTGACAACCTGTGCCAAGGGCAGTGCCAGGGGACATTACAAGGGCACTATCTGGCCATGTCCCTTTATTCCCGGGGGCTATACTTACCTTTATGTCCCTGTGGAGACCCCCCACAACAGACTGTAAACCGCGCCAACATGACATCATGTCAGTGGCGTGTCAATTTACGGTGGGGAGGGGTCAATATACAGTGTGGGGACAGGTAAAGTTTATTAAAATATATTAAAGTTTAGTTAAATCATTGTGGATGTGAGCCTGATTATTTTTCCAGCGAGGGGCAGTGGAAATTGAAAGTTGTGTTCTCGCCGGCAAGATTCACAACTTCCGGCTTCCACCGGATATTGAGTTCTTGTTGCCGATTTTATGCGTGGCTAACGCAGGTTCAAGATCCCAACCGTAGTCTCTGAAATGCGGACTGTTTTATCTGGTTTCACCACAGGCGTTATGGGTGCTGCTCATGCTGCAAAGTGAACTGGTTGGGTGGTACCAAGTTCTTCCAACCTTTTTAGCTCAGTCTCAACCTTCTCCAACAAAACATAGGGCACAAGTCTAGCTCGGAAAGTTTTGGAGTGGCTTCTGCATCTACTTGAATTTTTGCCTTTGTGCCTTTAATTTTCCCACGTTCATCCTGAAAGATGCCCTGATACTTCCAGGTTATCACATGCTGGCTTCCTTCTTTAATGGTGAAAATTTTCAACCAGTTGAGTTAATTTATTGAAGTCACTCATGGTCCATCAGGCTTGGTCCTTGGCCAGACAGCATGATAAATGGAAGTTGGGCAGAGTATAGCCCATAGTTCATAGGTATTTCGCTCATCCCCACTATTTCAATGGCCTCCCGCGTAGGTAGCCAATCTGGTTGAGGTGTTCTTGAACCTGAAGAGGCTGAACCTCTACTCGTAGATACCTGTAGGTCTGTTGTCCTACGACAGTAGCAGATGCTCCCTTGTCTATTTCCATTCTTAATGATCTTAATGTAATAGGAGCTACCTAGCCCGTTTACACATTACTTAACGGAAGAACATTCTGATCGCTCACAGAAAAGTCTTCAACATTATGTACTGGTGCCAATCTGTCCACTCTATTGCTACTAGGCAGTCTCTGCTTATTCTTACATCTGTGTCTGAAATGGCACGCAAAGCATTCTGCATCTCTAAATCTGCAAATGTCTGGGGAGTGGTATCCCCCCACACTTGTAACATTTTGTACTGATCCTGGGCAGTTAATTCATTCTCTTGAATCTCCTCAATTCTACCAGCTTCGGTATCTGTTTCCCGATTTAAACTGATGTCTTTACTTCTGGCGTCACTGAGTTTGCAGTTTCCTGCTCTAACTAGTGGACTGCGCCATTCTGCATGCTCTTAAAGTTCATGGGCGCCCTTCTCAGTGCTCTCCATTGCTAATGCTATTTCCAGTGCATTTTTAAAATCAACCTTTTTGTTGCGATTTTACTAAGCCTTGCTATATATGGTGCAATGTTCTCCCCTGGAGGGGCTCTCGCCATTGAATTAAACTTAAATTGTTGCAAAATCATGGCGGGCTTGGGATGGTAGTGTCCTTTTACCAACTGTATGATTTCTGTAAAGGAGCTTGTATCGGGCGCATTTGGGAACGTTAAGACTTTGGATCAAATTATAGGTTTGGGTCCCAAATTCACTTTGTAACATCGCCTTCCTCATTCCCTCCTCCTCAGTTTTGTTGACTTTGAAAAAATACTCTAAACGCTCAACATACTGTACCCAATTCTCAGCAGAGGAGTCAAAGGGATCCACTCTTCCAAATACAGGCAACCTTGCAGCTCCTTTTACTTCACAAGCATGATTTTGACTGGGCCAGGATCTAGGCTGACAATGTTGCGAGCACATTCCTGCTTTTTAACCTCACCACCAAATGGAGTAACTTGGTTCCACCAGTTATTAACAAAGAACAACTATTGGCAGTAACAACCATATACAGAGCAATGCAGAATCTATACTTACAATCTTGCCTCCAGGATTGAACTGCATGAACAAGCCCAGACAAGTTGGAGTGAAGCCCCAACTTAGTTTCGGATTGGTCACCCTGGGTTATGTGACCCTTTCAGAAGATCGCTTCTTAAAAGGGGCCAGACACCATAGATACTTGCAGGTTTAATGGCAATGCTTAAACAGATGAAGATTGGATTTATGGATGTCTAATGGGCACAGTGTAATGGATAGAGGTCTAATAGATGAGAAAGTGTGCACAAACCAAGTTTGTCACTGACAACATTTAAACTTAATGATATATTGGGAAAATGGGAAGAGTGTATAAATTTAATGAAACAGTCAAAATAACAAAATATAATTAACACAATTCATCATTCTATTATTGATAGAGTATTAATAAATTAGTACTTACTGTCTTTGACAAAGAAAACAAATGCTAGCCCCACAATAAACACATAAATCAACACTACTATTGCGATAGTTCCAGAAAGGTGTTTCACAGAAAGCTGGCATTGCGTAACTGTAGGTAAAGAATTAATTTTATAATTTTTCTGGTTAATATTCAGATTCAAATTTAAACAATTATTACTTTAAAATCTGACATAAAATCTGCCAAAGCATATAATAGGTCTAGGCAACTAAAAGCTGATGAAGCCCTTGAGTATAGAGAAAGGAGGAAGTTAAACGTGGAATTAGGAGGGCTAAAAAGGGCCATGAAATGTCTTTAGCAAACGGAGGAGAGGAAAATTCCAAGACTTTTTCTGCATATATTAGGAGCATGTACTGGAGGGCACCGCCGGAGCAGTCCAGGCAGCAGAACCGCATCATCAGGAGCCTAATGCACTGCTCGACAACGCACAACATGGCAAATGTACCTCATTATAACAGATCTCCACCTCAGTCTGAGGCCATCGCACTGGCATCACCAGCCATGACCTCATGGAGTAGTCCTTGTCTCCCACGAGCCATCCTAGCAGCCTGGGTCCTCGAAGTGCCCGGCTATGTTTGTACTCTGCAGGATGTAGCTATCGTGCGCACTCCCCAGATGGTGTGTACACAGCTGCATGATATTCACACACAATCTGAATGTTAAGCGAGTGGAACCCCTTCCTGTTAATGAAGGGCATCCCTTAATTATACGGGGCCTGCAGGGCAACATGCATACTATCTATAGCCCCCTGCACATGGGGTATCCTGGTGATAGCGGTGAAGCCTACAGCCCAGGCTTCCTGTTGGGTCTGGTCCACATCAGTGCATGTAAGTGCTTGCCCAGGCAAACAGGGCATCCGTCATCTCATGGACAGATGAACTTGTGTGCGGAGGACTAGGAGATCTCCGCCGGAGGCCTTGAAGGACCGGTGGCATAGAATTTGAGGGCTGCTGTGACCTTCACTCCCAAAGGGAGTGGGTGTGCTTCTGCCCCACGAAGTGCCAGGTCCGTGAGGACCTGACATAGGTGCCGGACTGTCTCCTTGCTGAGGATGCAGTCTGCGGCGGCACATGTTAACCGGCAACCCACCAAAGGACATGCAGGTCCTATACACCCTGGGCAGCCACGTCCTGGCCCCAACTGCTTTGCAGTGGGCGGACACCTCTCTTCTCCACAACAGCAGCCAAGAGAATAACTGCCAAATCTATTGGCTTTAATGTGAAATCCATTATCGCTCGGGGTGGGGATGGGGGGGATCCACTGCCCAAGTAGAGATGTCCCTTGCAGATCTGGCTGTCTCCGTCACTCAACTTGTATAAATCACCTTGAAGCTTCCTCCTCACCATTCACAATTCCGCCTAGTTTTGTGTCATCGGCAAACTTGGCAATGTTAAGTTTGGTCTCCACATCAAAATCATTGACATAGATTGTGAAATAGGGATAGGTAACAAATGCTGGTCTTGCTAATGTTACCAAACATCCCAGGAAAGAATGATAAAGCTCTGAAATCAAGCCCAATGTTGTTGTTGTTCATATTATCATCAATACTCACTGTTATTTTGTCCTCTGTGAATTGGTATAGCCGAAAGGACCACAGAAAAGATTCCATACGCCAGAAAAATTTTACTATGTTCTGTAAATCAAAATTGAAGACTTGACATATGTATTTGGGGAGTACTCACAAACTGATGCCTGTCTTTGGTAGTGGGGGGGCAGGGGCTTAGGTAAAATGCTCTTTTTGGAGTGTCGGTGCAGACTTGATGGGCCAAATGGTCTCCTTCTGCACTGAAGGGATACTACGGTTCCCAGGGTGACGAGGACAATTTACTTGCTAATTGAATCTAATACCGGGAAATGCCAGGATTTCTATGACACTCACTGCTCCCTTTTACCATCCAATCAGTTTGCACTAATATTAATGAGAAGGAATAAAATGTTGGCAATTTAAGTGTTCATTAGAAACCAGGGAAGATTATTGGTACAAGGGGGAAAGATTTCCTTCTTGCATACCTGCTTCAATTTTACACACAACAGGCAGGTTCGAGTCAGTATCAGATCATATTATGGGGGTCTAAGTGAAAGGATAAGCTTCCAGGAAACATTTGGGTCGGAATTTGGGTCGGAATTCTCTGGCTGTTCACGCCGGCAGGATTCTCCGCTCCCACTAGCAGCACACCCCCATCCACGGGTTTCCCGCTGGCATGGGGTGACATTAGTGGGAATTCCCATTGACAGCGATGGGACCAGAGAATCCTGCCGCTAGCAAACAACGCGCCACCTCCCACCAGCAGGAAACACGTGGCTGGGAGGCCGGAGAATCTCACCCTTGATTTTTGTACCCCTTCTCCTAATGTGTCCTACTCTCGGAGGTCTTTTGTTATTTTCAACTCCGCAGATGCAGGAAAACAAAATTCACAAGCATCTGTTTCAGAAGAAGTGATTCTAGAATGCAATCGCTGGGACACATCGCTGGAAATTCTCTACAGTTGAATGGGGGAGGGGATAAGGTGTTGGATCCAAGGAAGAGTACTAAACCTTAAAAAATAATGCAAAAAAATACATCAGCTATTGTTAAAAGGAAAGTGAATATATTTACAAAAGTATCATGTTTGTTCAACTCAATGGTGCACCCGTACAACCAATTGTGATTTCAGTCATTTTCTGTCACTCCTTCTAAGTGCTCGCCCAACAACTGCAGAACGGATGGAGGCAGCCTCCTGACCCATTGGCCCTGGTGCCTTGGATGACCATGGAGGGCCTCCTCTGGAGCACCAAGGCCCAACTTATTTCGGCTGTCCTGCTGTGCACCAGATGCTTCCTCTGTGGTGACAGAGGACACAATTGAAGTGTTCACAGGTGAAGTGGATTTAGAAAGGCCAGACAAACTCTGCAAGTCCTGAGTGGAGGTCCCAAGGGTGTCCAGCACTGTACTTCCTCCTTTTGAGTGCCCAAAGGCCCCTGCCTGACTCCATGAGGGGAAGGCATCTGGAGAAAGTCAAGGTATAGTTTCATATAGCCACTGCAGAATCTCTCCCAGCAGAATGAAGGTCTGTGTGCATCTTTGGAAGAAACCACCATCCTCCCCGTGGAGACCTTCACACATGCACATTTCAGCACCACTGAGGAGGAACTTCTTCACACAAAGGGTTGTGAATCTCTGGAATTCCCTGCCCAGTGAAGCAGTTGAGGCTACCTCGTTGAATGTTTTTTAAGGCAAGGATAGATAAATTTTGGAGCAGTAAAGGAATTAAGGGTTATGGTGAGCGGGCAGGTAAGTGGAGCTGAGTCCACGAAAAGATCTGCCATGATCTTATTGAATGGCAGAGCAGGCTCGAGGGGCCAGATTGTCTATTCCTGCTCCTAGTTCTTATATTCTTATCCACCACCAGGTGGATGACCTCCTCCGCCTCACATGCTATCCTGTTGAGAGCCTCAGATACTACTGCATGATGTTCCCTCACATCTTGCATTATGTGGAAGGGCCATTCCCCAATAGCATTTCTCTACTAATACTGATTTCCTCCCTCTTATTAAGCCCTGGGTTCCCCAACATTTTTAGTATGTAACGCGTATCCTCCTTTGCGAAGACAGAACCTACGTATGTACTTAGTTGGCCAGCCATTTTGTTCCCCGTTATAAATTCCCCTGTTTCTGACTGAAAGGGAATTTTGGGAACAGAACACTTGGGCATAACCTATTAGTTGGTGAAGGAGAGAGATAGATAGAGAGACAGTGAGAGAGTTTCAGAAACTGTTCAAACTTACCCTCCTTTATCAAAAATGAACTTTTCACATGAGTCTCTGGTTGCAGATAATAGAAGACAATATAAATGATTGTTCCTGAGATAATGAAAAATCCAAATCCTTCAATAACTCGGTATGCTGTGGGGTACACTGGAAAAGGACACAATAAAGAGCATGTGAAATAAAGAATGCATTGAGTAGATTATATAATGGAAGATTAATCGATTCTTTCTGAAGAAAACCCGATGTTCAAGATTAACTGTAAATCTCGACTTGTTTCAGAGTCAGATTTTTGTGGATTTGAGACCCATTCAGGGACCTGAGCCCATAAACCAGGATGATACTTCAATGTGACACATCCTGCATATGGCACTGACTTTCAGGTAAGGTGTTAAATTGGGGCCCCTTGTACCTCTTTCTATGTAGAAGATCCAATTAATTGAGTGTTGTATCTGACTACATAACCAGCAACTAAACTACAAAAGTAAACAATTGACTCTAAAGAGTTTGGCATATCCTAAGGATATGAAAGGTGTTCAAATGTTTTATTTGTTCAAATTTCTGCACACTCTGCATTAAACCTGGGTTGATCCCCTGGCTTGGTGGTAATGGTAGAGTGGGGTATATGCCGGGCCATGAGGCTACCGCTTGAGGGTCGAGTAAAATTCTGTTGCTGCTGAAGGCCCACAGCACCTCACGGATGCCCAGCCTTGAGTTGCTAGATCTATTCGAATTCTATTCCATTTAGCATGGTGGTAATGCCACACAACACCATGGAGGGTATTCTCAATGTGAAGACGGTATCTTGGCCTGAGTTTTACCACCCCAGAATCACGGTGGGCAAGACTCGCAGAACGGCATTCTCCATTGGCCTCGGGTGGGATCTTATGAGCCTTGGGCGGGCGAGGCAATGTGAAGACGGGACACTGTCTCCACAAGAAATGTGCAGTGGTCACTCCTACCGTAACTGTCATGGATATATGCATCTGTGGCAGGCAGGTTGGTGAGGATGGCCAACTTGTTGGTTACCTCACCACCTGCCACTGTCCCACTCTAGCAGCTATGTCCTTTGGGACCCCGCCAGCTCAGTCTGTGGTGATACTACTGAGCCACTCTTGCTGATAGGCATTGAAGGCCCCCACCCGGAGTACATTCTGCGCCCTTGCCATCCTCAGTGCTTCCTCCAAGTAGTGTTCAACATGGAGGAGTACTGATTCATCAGCTGAGGGAATACGGTACATGGCAATCAGCAAGAGGCTTCTTTGTTTGACCTATGGTGAAGCCCTTTCACGTATGTTTTAGAAAATAACTTATAGTTTAGGAATTCAATTTAAATAATAAATTGAATCATTTGATTAAGAAACTAGTAGACAACCTTGAAGTATGTGCAATTCAATCAGGACTGGGGTAACTACAGTTCAGAGTAACTTGTTTTTAAGGTCAGGGTTAAATGTGAGAAAAATGAAATAATGGATGATTTTTGAGCTTCTGGTAGAAACAGGAGGTCTTCAATAAGTTATTTCAATAAGGGATTCAAATTATTCATGTAGAGCCAGATCAAATAGGCTTTTGTAATAAAAAGAGGGTTTCCTGGTACAACCAGTAAGTCTGGTAGGTCAGAGAATCAAACAGTTGTTTTGAAAGTAAAAGATAAAAATATGCTGAATATGATACATTACAATGGGGTTGGGCTGTTGGGGCTTAGAAAAGTTCTTCCGTTTTAATTTATTTGTGTGCATTTGCTCACAGAAATCAGTATTCTGCTTGGTTGGAGCTTAGAGGCAGCGAGAGAAATCTGTCAGGAGTGAAGAAGCAGCTGTGGGAACAGATTGTGAGAAAGCATTTGGTTTCTGTCCAAAGCTAGGACAAGGGGCATAGAAGTATTTGGGAACCAGAAATATTCCTCGTTTTTAAATCACCAAATACAAATACAGCGAGATCCAAGCTTGAGCTGAGAAGTCCACTGCCATGAGGTTTTGAAGAAAAGTTGGAGGGCTACTCATCCAAATGCTGATGAAGAATCCCCATGAAATCTTGCAACTTGAGAAACCAGCTAAAATACTGTGGAGAAATCAATGTGAATTCCAGACAGCGGTGGGATACTTGAATCCGAAGAAGAAAAGTCAATGAACTCTCAAGATTTTGCAATTTATTATTAAACCTTTGGTTGGAATTAGGAAGCAAAAGGGAAATTGGATTTATACTCTGTCTTGACAAAGTTATAGTGCAGTTGATAATGCTTGTTCTGTTTACTTTTTCTTTACATATGACACAGATTATTTTTATTAAAAATGTGAAATCCTGTGCTGCAATTTCTTTCAGATAATAACCGGGTGTTTGAATTTCCTTTTAAATATTAACAGTTTATACAGAAATCATCACCAAAATCAAAGTTGTTTGAAAGAAGATTTTGCCTGAGAAATTGAAACATCACAGATCAGGACACAATCCAGGTGCATGCTGTACACATCTAAAGAGGCCAGTGTTAAAATATGGGAAATCTGTCCACCAGCTTCATTAATTTATTATTGGTGACCTACAAGTATCAGTCATCAACCCAGGCTTCAGCTCGTTGGTCCTGGGATGCACCAACATCAAAAGTGTGCCCAACAATGGGAATGGGAATTGGGGAGAGAGAAAATGGATGGTGGAAAGAACAGTGACAGACAGCATCCCTGGGTTTCATTTGTAGCCTAGGGCAGCCTATCTGCTAAAGGCACACTCGCATCACTCAAGTCAAAGCAGGGGTCAAAATAAGTTTTCATTTCAAAGGCTCTTCTAGAAATGACCTGGCAGTGATGAAACCATGATCAGGCAGGGAAAGAGGGTAGCTCACTGCGCTTGGGGTGTGCTGACACCTGCGATAAAGGACCAGAGTAACCCATGAGGTTAAACCGAGGCTTTACACCTGATGCAATTTTTTAAAGCCGTCTCGGCCTTTTGGCTAAGATGAAGTGTCAGATCAAGCCCAGGAGGGAGTGCAATGCCTCACCCTGTCAGCTTGGATCTTGTTTGTCCCTCATGTGGGGACTATGATTGGACTTAATTTGAACTGGGTTTTTGACTAGAATAAAAATACCTTTTACATTCTCACTAACCCCTTTATTAGGTGATACGTCACATCAATACAGGAGGTAACGTTATTATGTTGATTTGTTTTAGGGTTTCTTCCTTTAGATAGATAAGATAGTACATATACAAAACACTTGTATATATTGTATATCTATCTTTTCGCTATAATCAAGATATGTTTTTGTTAATTTAGTAAATCTCCAAATTTACATTTCTAAAATGAAACTTCTAACTACTTGGCACAAGGTAATCTATTGGAATTGAGTCTGACATCTGCAGTCTTTTCAAAAAATAATTGCATGCAATTAGCACTTTCCAGTGTTCTCTGGTTTTGTTCTGCCAATCTCAAATTTCTTTCCCCTCAGTACTTCTGTTTAAAATGAATGTCGACAAATTTGTCAGGATACGGACTTCCAAAGGTCCACTGTGCAAGAGGAATACATACACAATGGGCTGAATTCTCTGTTTTGGAGACAACGTGGGGTGGCAGGAGACTTCGGTGATGCCTTTCCTGCTGTCCAGAATGGCACGATCTGGCATCAGAGCCTCATTAATTACACATATCTGAGTTTCCCTTCGAGTCATCTGGCAGCTGATCTGTCTGCCTGTCGTTAGATGGCAGGTTCGAAGGTCATCCTGGCATTATATTTAAATACTAGTTCAGCTGTATTACTCTCTCCAGCTCACCTGTCTTCACCAGACCACGCAGGATGTCAGCAATCCAGAGGGAAAAGGCTAGTAGTAGTCTCAAGAAGTCTGTTCCTCAATTCAACCACTCTCTTGCCCATGCCCCACTTGGACTGGTACCCACCTCATCCCCTCCCACTTGGAATATAGTGTTCAATTCTCGTCACCATGCTACCAGAACGATGTAAAGGCTTTGGAGAGGGTACAGAAAAAAATTTACCAGGATGTTGGAGAAATTTGGTTTGTTCTCAATGGAATGACGGAGGTTGACGGGCGACCTAATAGAAATCCACAAGATTATGAGGGGCATGGACAGAGTAGATAGTAAGAAGCTTTTTCCCAGGGTGGAAGAGTCAATTGCTAGGCATAGGTTTAAGGTGTGAGGGGCAAGGTTTAAAGATGATGTACGAGGCAAGCTTGGAGGGCCAAAGGGCCTGTTTCTGTGCTGTAATTTTCTTTGTTCTTTAATACATGTGCTATCCCTTAGAATCCACTGTGAGCCTTTCATGTAGCTCGTCGGAGTTCATCTTCCCTCGTCTTGGTCTTCTCTCTATCTTCCATTGTTCATTGTTGTCATCCACCTTCTTGTCCCTCTACCTGCCATCTGAATCCTCGCTCTTCCTACCTCCTGCTTGCAAAGCCCTTTCACATTGCCCTCCCCATGTCTTTTGAAGGCCACTGCCTCACTCCAACTCCGGTTGAACTTCGCACATTGGAGACGGTGGCTGCATGAGTCCAGTCTTGTCTACCTGTCCATATGGACACTGATGTGTGACAACAGGGGAAAGACCCCTGCACTCCCCACCACCAGGCACAGTACTGATCCGAAACAGTGACACAGGAGGGTCCATGGGTCCAACAGCACGGTGCTGTCCATTAAAAACCAGCATGAGAACCCGTCTGCCCTGGAGAGTGGTGTGCTACACATCAGGAGCAGTGCAACATTAGTGCAGAAAGACTTTGTTGCACTCACTTCAAACTCTCTTGTAAACTGAGGACACTGCCTTGTGCATGCCATTCTTTAGCGATTAGGTTTCAGTCTGACATAATTTCGCACTGACGTGACACAAGATTGGAAAGCCAATTAGCCTAACCTCAGTTGTTGGCAAAATTCTAGAATCCATCGTTAAGGATGAGATTTCTAAATTCTTGGAAGTGCAGGGTCGGATTAGGACAAGTCAGCATGGATTTAGTAAGGGGAGGTCGTGCCTGACAAACCTGTTAGAGTTCTTTGAAGAGATAACAAATAGGTTAGACCAAGGAGAGCCAATGGATGTTATCTATCTTGACTTCCAAAAGGCCTTTGACAAGGTGCCTCACGGGAGACTGCTGAGTAAAATAAGGGCCCATGGTATTCGAGGCAAGGTACTAACATGGATTGACGATTGGCTGTCAGACAGAAGGCAGAGAGTTGGGATAAAAGGTTCTTTCTCAGAATGGCAACCGGTGACAAGTGGTGTCCCGCAGGGTTCAGTGTTGGGGCCACAGCTGTTCTCTTTATATATTAACGATCTAGATGACAGGATTGGGGGCATTCTGGCCAAGTTTGCCGATGATACAAAGATAGGTGGAGGGGCAGGTAGTATTGAGGAGGTGGGGAGGCTGCAGAAAGATTTAGACAGTTTAGGAGAGTGGTCCAAGAAGTGGCTGATGAAATTCAACGTGGGCAAGTGCGAGGTCGTGCACTTTGGAAAAAAGAATAGAGGCATGGACTATTTTCTAAACGGTGACAAAATTCATAATGCTAAAGTGCAAAGGGACTTGGGAGTCCTAGTCCAGGATTCTCTAAAGGTAAACTTGCAGGTTGAGTCCGTAATTAAGAAAGCAAATGTAATGTTGTCATTTATCTCAAGAGGCTTGGAATACAAAAGCAGGGATGTACTTCTGAGGCTTTATAAAGCACTGGTTAGGCCCCATTTGGAGTACTGTGAGCAATTTTGGGCCCCACACCTCAGGAAGGACATACTGGCACTGGAGCGGGTCCAGCGGAGATTCACATGGATGATCCCAGGAATGGTAGGCCTGACATACGATGAACGTCTGAGGGTCGTGGGATTATATTCATTGGAGTTTAGGAGGTTGAGGGGAGATCTGATAGAAACTTACAAGATAATGAATGGCTTAGATAGAATGGACGTAGGGAAGTTGTTTCCATTAACAGGGGAGACTAGGACGCGGGGGCACAGCCTTAGAATAAAAGGGAGTCACTTTAGAACAGAGATGAGGAGAAATTTCTTCAGCCAGAGAGTGGTGGGTCTGTGGAATTCATTGCCACAGAGGGCTGTGGAGGCCGAGACGTTGAGCGTCTTCAAGACAGAAATTGATAAATTCTTGATTTCTCGAGGAATTAAGGGCTATGGGGAGAGAGCGGGTAAATGGAGTTGAAATCAACCATGATTGAATGGTGGAGTGGACTCGATGGGCCGAATGGCCTTACTTCCGCTCCTATGTCTTATGGTCTTATGGTCTTATGATGGGATGTTGGCGGCAGCTGTTTTAATAAACATTCATGAGATTCAAATATCTTTCACACCAACAGCCAGTGAGATGACCGACCCACCATCAACCTGCCACTGGGAGAATTGCAACATGATTTCACGCTGGCAGGTTTCCAACTTTTGACTCCCGCTAGATTCTCCGCGTCCGCCTGCCACCAAAATCCGCTATGGGTGGGTTGGGAGAATTCTGCCCAATAGTTCTAAACTAGAGGTCTGTGACCAGCGGTGTGCCTCAGGGACCAGTGTTGGGTCCACTGTTATTTGTTATTTATATTAATGATTTGGATGAGAATTTAGGAGGCATGGTTAGTAAGTTTGCAGATGACACCAGGATTAGTGGCATAGTGGAGAGTGAAGAAGGTTATCTCAGATTGCAAAGGGATCTTGATCAATTGGGCCAGTGGGCTGACGAACGGCAGATGGAGTTCAATTTAAATGCGAGGTGATGCATTTTGGTAGATCGAACCATGGCAGGACTTACTCAGTTAATAATAGGGCGTTGGGGAGAGTTATAGAACAGGTACATGTTCATAGCTCATTGAAAGTGGAGTCATGGGTGGACAGGGTGGTGAAGAAGGCATTTGGCATGCTTGGTTTCATTGGTCAGGACATTGAATACAGGAGTTGGGACGTCTTGTTGATGTTGTACAAGACATTGATAAGACCACACTTGGAATAATGTGTATAGTTCTGGTCACCCTATTAGAGAAAGGATATTATTAAACTAGAAGGAGTGCAGAAAAGATTTACTGGGATTCTACCTGGACTTGATGGTTTGGGGAATAATGAGAGGCTGGATAGATTGGGACTTTTTCCTCTGGAGCATATGAGGCTTCGGGGTGATCTTATAGAAGTCCATAAAATAGTGAGGGGCATAGATCAGCTAGATAGTCAATATCTTTTCCCAAAGGTAGGGGAGTCTAAGACTAGAGGGCATAGGTTTAAGGTGAGATGGGAGAGGTACAAAAGTGTCCAGAGGGGCAATTTTTTCATACAGAGGGTGGTGAGTGTCTGGAACAAGCTGTCAGAGGTAGTAGTAGAGGCGGGTACAATTTTGCCTTTTAAAAAGCGTTTAAACAGTTACATAAGTAAGATGGGTATAGAGGGATATAGGCCATACATGGGCAATTGGGACTAGCTTAGTCATTAAAAAAAAGTGGCGGCATGCACAAGTTGGGCCGAAGGGCCTGTTTCCATGCTGTAAACCTCTATGACTCTATGGCTACTTCACATTTCAGTGATTTTGTTCCAAGCTCATATGCCTCCTCACATGACCATCCATGTTTTAATGTGACATAAATTGGAACCTCTTGCACAGAAACATCCTAGTTACATTGAAGAAACACACTACTTTATAAATGTGGGTAGCTCACTAACTGTAACTCCTCCCCACCCCAAAATTTCATACTTACAATGGGCATTGAAAATCTCTTAAACAATTATAGAAACAGATGGAGGTATGCTGGCTGGTCAAAATAACTTTAATAAATTTCCCACCCTGACAGACCAGATGAAGCTATAATCAATAAACTTGAGTTTAACAAAAGTATTTTTGGAATGCTATTGGTGACTTCTACAGTGAAGGCTGATGCAAGGTATTTATTTAACTCCTCTGTCACATCCTGGATCCCCATTATTACTTCCCCAGTCTCATTCTCTTTCCTTCTTTTTTGTATATTTAAAAAAATGTTTTTACTGTCCATTTTATATTGCATAGTTTATCTTCCCCCTCTATTATTTTTTGGTCATCTGTTATCGGTTTTTAAAACTTGCCTAGTTCTCTGCCTCACCACTAAACTTTGCCACATTCTATGTTTGTTCATTCGGTTTAAAACAAACCTTAACTTCCTTGGTCAACCATGGTTGATTTATCTCCTTCCTAGGATGCTTCTTCCTCACGAGGATACATCTTTAGTTTGAGTCATGAATTATTTTCATAAACATCTGTCATTGTTGATCAACCATCTTTTCTGCTAAACGTCTTCCCCAGTCCACTCCAGCCAGCTCTGCCCTCATTCTTTTGTAATTACCCTTATCCAAGTTTAGCATGAATGTTTCTCACTCTCAAATTGAAAGCTAAATTCCACCATGTTACGGCCACTGTTTCCGAGGGGTTCTTCTACCGAGATTGTTAATTAAAACTGCCTCGTTACACATTACCAGATCCAAATTAGCCTGATCCTTGGTTGGAGCCACAACATAGGAAACTGTCTTGAATACACTATAAATTATTCCTCATGGCTACCTTTGCCAACTTGATTTTCCTAATCCATATGCGGCATGGTGGCACAGTGGTTTGCACTGTTGCCTCATAGTGCCAGGATCCGGGTTCAATTCCAGCCTCGGGTGACTGTCTGTGTGGAGTTTGCACTTTCTCCCTATGTCTGCGTGGGTTTCCTTCGGGTGCTCTGGTTTCCTTCCACAGTCCAAAGATGTGTGGGTTAGGTTGACTGGCCATGCTAAATTGCCCCTTAGTGTCAGAGGATTAGCAGGGTACTATGTGGGGTCACGGTGATAGGGCCGGGGTGTGATTGTTGTTGGTGCAGGCTCAATGGGCCAAATGGCCTCCTTCTGCACCGTAGCGATTCTATGATACGAAAATTAAAGTCACCCATAAATAATGTACTGCCGTTTTTATCTCCTGATTTATGCTCTATCCTACAGAACAGCTGCTGTTACAGGGGGCTATAGATTATTTCCACCAGTATCTCTTTCCCTTGTTATTTCTTACCTCCACCCATTTGGATCCTATACCTTCTGATCCAAGAACATTTTGTGCTCTCGTATTTATTCCATTCCATAATATTCCTGTCTATTATTACAAAAAGTCACATATCCCTGAATATTTAGTTCCCAGCTTTGATCTGCTTGCCTCCACATCTCTGTAATGGATACAAGATCATACCCATCAACATCAATTTGTGCAGTTAATTCATTTAATTTATGCCGAATACTGTGTGCATTTAAGTAAAGAGCCTTTAATTTTTCCTTGTTACCATTTTTCCTTCTTTGATCCTATTTCCTGTTTTTTTTTAATGTTTGTACACTCTGTCCCTTCTTATCACACTCTGGGAATCAACCTAAATAGATGTCAGATCCTTTAGCTTTGAAAACCTACACATCCCCTCTTCAGAACCTCACCTCACCCTCCTATTTAGTTTAAAGCCCTTTCTACTTCCCTCGTTATGTGGTTTGCAGATACACTGGTCCCAGCAAAGTTTAGACGTAGACTGCTCCAATGATGTAGCCCCCAGTTTTCCCAGTACTGATGTCAGTGCCCTATGAACTGAAACCCACTTCAGTACGTGAGGCATGTATGCTTCTTTCTAATTTTATGAGCCTTATGCCAATTTGCATGCAGCTCAAGTAATAATCCAGACGTTCTAACCCTGGAGGTTTTGTTTTTTAATATATTTAATATATTTAATATAGCACCTCGCTCCTTACACACTGTGCAGAACCTCTTTCCGCTTCTACCTATGTCATTGGTACCCACATGGACCATGACAGTGGGATCCTTCGCCCTCCCATTGCAAATTTCTCTTCAGCTGACACTGGACAGGCAGCAGAGTCATCTGGACTTTGGTTATTTGCTGTCGAGAACAGTGTCAATCCTCCTCATTATACTGTTCCCTACTACCACTACATTCCTATATGCTTCCCCCACTTGAATGGCTTCCTGTACCATGGTGCCTTCGCCAGTCAGCTGATTTACTCTGCAGTCCCCACTCTCAACCAAACAATATAAGAGAACCTCAAACCTTCTTAGACAACTGCAAAGGCTGACACTCCTGCACTCTGGGTCCCCATACATGACTCAGGTAGTCACATCCCCCTGTCCCTGACCACTTTCCAAATCAGAAGACCCTATCCAAAGGGGTTTGTGATCACCTCCTGGGACAAAGCATCCACCTAACTCCCTCCCTGACGTGTCACTATGTCTGCAGCTCAGCCTCCAGCTCAATTACTCAAGCTACAAACATTTACCGCAAATGTGTTTGCCCTGGGTCGCAATATCCCGGAGCTATGATGCAGTAATGCTTCATTGGACTCTTGAAATGGTTAGTTCTGAAGTGTTTGGAATGGAGGGTGTAAGGCTATAAGGAATAGGAACAGGCGTATGCTGTCTGGCCCCTTGAGGCAAACTCGTTGGGGTCTTTTAAGAGACTTCTGGATGAGTACATGGGATTTAATGGGATTGAGGGCTATAGATAGGCCTAGAGGTAGGGATATGATCAGCGCAACTTGTGGGCCGAAGGGCCTGTTTGTGCTGTGGCTTTCTATGTTCTATGTTCTATGAGCCTGCTCTGTTATTCAATCTCTCGAGGGAGGCTAATCCGACATTCCTCATGTCCACTTTCCTGCCCTTTCCCCATAATCCTTGATTTCCTGACTGATCAAAAATTTATCTTTCTCAGCCTTAAATATACAGAATGACTCTGCCCCCACAGCTCTCTGTGACAAGGAGTTCCAAAGACTCGCAACTTTTGAGAGAAGAAATTCCTCCTCATCTCAGTCTTAAATTGGCACCCCATTATTCTGAGACTATGCGCTCTGGTCCTAGACTCTCACATGAGGGGAAACATCCTCTCAGCATTTACCCTGTCAAGCTCCTTAAGAATCCTATATGTTTCAATGAGATCACTTCCCATTCTTCTAAATTCCAATGAGTAGATCCCAACCTGTTCAACCTTTCCTCAGAAGACAATCATCCTAGTAGTGAACCTTCTCTGAACTGCCTGCAATGAAATGTCTTTTCTTAAATAAGGGGACCACAGTACTCCAGACATGGTCTCATCAGAACCTTGTACAGTTGCAGTATGACCTCCCTACTTTTATACTCCAACCCCCCTTGAAATAAGGGCCAATATTCCAATAGCCTGATTATCCGCTGCACCTGTGTGCTAGCTTTCTGCGTTTCATGCAAATGACCAGAAGATCTCACCACTGGCCAATGGCGCGCCACCTCCCGCTGCCAAGGTACACGCTGCAGAGAACCCAGAGAATCTCACCCATAAACTTTGAACCATTAAGAAACCTTGAAACATGAAAAGAAACAACTCTTAACTGCTAATCTGTCACTCTTCAGTTCCAATGAAGCAATATTTCTCTTATAGACTTAAACCCCTCTTCAAAAATAGCTAGTAAACACAAATATACTTGCTCTGACTTGGGTTAACAGGCTTGGAGTTTTCAGAGCGAGCGAGTGAGAGGGAGAGAGCTGTCTGTAGGCTGCTATCTTTAACCAGCCCCCTCCAGCAGTGAACTCTTTTAAAAATGAACATGAAATTGTTTTTCTTGTTACAAGACTAGCTCCTCCCATTAACCTAATATCACATGAATCTGTCCCTGTATCCCTAACTCACATTATTTTAATCAGAAAACACCCCACTAAACCTTATGCTAAATAAACACTTGCTTGGCCAAAATGAATAATTATCCTGCTTTCCAGCATCTGCTGGATTCCTTCCCAACAAACCAACAGTTTGTAACAAAACATTAAAGCAGCCCCCTTTAACAGAAAAAATATTAATAGCATAGTATCATCACAGCGGGGACATTCACCTTGCCCTCCCTGCTGGCCCTGAGGACCCTGTGCCTACGCCTCCATTGTAAAATGATACCTGTGACCACCTGACCTTCTCTCTCTTTCTTCCTTCTTCACCTCAGAGGAAGTGTGCTCTCTGTTGAGTGCACTATGCCGAATGGCAGAGATGCAAATGGAGCTGACCTGCACACGGAGGGTAACAGAGGGACCCAAATCCCCAATGTCAGAGGACAGAATTGTCCTGAAAGATCCAGGCTATGCTAAACCTTCCACAGAATGCAGAGATAATGCTGAAAGCACTAAAACCAAGCCCTCATTGATTCCCAGAGTTCTGCCTTTGCTCCAGCCCCTTTTATCCTGTTCTTAGGTGAGAAAACTGCAAAAATGGATTGGCTGCCTACCCGTGTAATGACCTAAAAATCACATGGACAATGTTCATTGGTAAGTTAATCCTTTCAAGTAGTTCCACAATTGCCGACGGGTCTGTTACTGTGAATACACAATGCCCTCAGGACGTGTACCCAACGCCATTATGTGCTATTTCAAGCGCTTTCAGGTCAGGTGCGCGTGCGCCCAGGCCATGGAAATTTCTGCCTTAAGGCAGTATTTAAAGAATATTGCATTATCAGAAATTATGTCCTTGCAATTGGGCTCTGGGAGGCTCAGACTCTGGGTGGGATTTTTTGCCCCTGACACAGCACACATATTATAGGTAGGTGCAATGGGAAAGTTTGAAGAGCTGTTAAAAGTTAATGGCTCTCCAAATAGTCCCATCCTGCCCTTAATGCCACCCACCCCACTGCCTAGTGTCAGGGCTGGAAACTCCTGCCTTCTGACTCTTATTTGTAAAAGATCTCTTGATACTATTTGAAAGGCAAATAACTCTCCCAGCCAATGTTTTTCCCACAATCAACACTAAAACAGATGATCTGGTTGTTTGTACATTTGGTCTTTGTTGTGGTTTGCCTGCATGTCCACAATGTGCCTCAAGATGTCCTTGGGACCTAATAAAGGGATATACAAGTCCAAATGAATGCATCCTTCTTTTTACAACTGTTGAGCAAGCAGGAAGGTGAGTTACAGGAATCTATGGTTCCTTGCAGTCTTCAGACTCCCCATGTTTATATCTGATGAGTGATGTAGGAACATTATCAATGAATGAATTTAAGTACAAGGATAACACTTACCTACATCAGAGACACAAAGCACGGCCGCAGTTAACAGAAACATAAAGGCGAGCATTTGGAAGAACAAGAAAACAGCAGTGAGCTGCACGTGTCGCTTTTGAACTAAAAACGCAAAAGGAATATCAATAAGTTAAATAGTCCGAGAATGTTTTCAAGTACACAAATTTGTGAAATAATAGAATGCACAGAAAATGCATTTATTACCTTTGTACATATTCAGGGCATGAAAGATTATGAAACTGTTTGCAGCAAAGGATGTTGTTGTGCTAACCAGAGCCATGATGGATGCTGCGAAGGAGACCTTGTGGATTGACACCCATTCTGAAACAGAAACAATGACAAACTACTCGAACATAAATCATGGAAATATTTGTCAGAACCCAATGTAACACGAAGCTGGCAGACACTAACGGGATTCCTCACTCCACTCTGCTGTTAAAAATATCTTCCTCGCTCTTTTATTCACCTATTTAACATCATTCCTCATGCCATTCTGTCATATTCTTTACATCCCTCTCATCAATCCCATCCCACTCCTCACAGAAACAATCTCTTCAGCCAGGGCAACTTTGTTGTGAAGCGCTCCTCACTTTTATTCTGTTCTTGTTCTCCATCGACTCCCCAAACCTACCAGCACCACCAATTGTTGGCAGTCACACGTGTGTCACATGTTCCAGTCCTCTGCGCGTCACATATGTGCAAGGCATCATCTTCCAAATAAGCCACCAACAGACATGCCCAATAAAACAGCCAATCAAAACAGTTCGGACAGAGAAAAACCAAGTATTGTTAAAGATTGGTGTTAGGCTGCATACAAGGGAATAGCCTACCATGCATTGGTTGGCAGAGAAGGAAATATTCTTCCATGTGTTTATCTGAGTAATGAGGAATAATCTGTAGTGCTTCGGTCTGTGTACATCAGACTATTCTACTGTGTACTGGCCCAGGTAGAGAATGTTCAAGTACGTTCATCTGAGTGCAAAGGAATGTCTATGACATGGTGGATTGGGGAAAATAGAATGTCCTACAGGACCTACAGTGTATTGACATGGGCACAAAGGAATATTCTCATATCTTAGTCTGGGTGCAATTTGGCCATGTGCTTGTTACACATTACATTGGTTTTGCACTAGGTAACTTTACGGGTTCACTGCGACTAGCACCTTTAATCCAAAGACAATCTTTATTAACACAATGAGGCAGTGGTAAAGGATATAAGGCAAAAAAAAAATCCATCTGGCATGTGGATCAGCAACCAGAGGTCACTGATTGAAAATCAGTAGAAAAAGATCTAGGTGGAAATGGGAAGAATCTTCTTCACTTAACAAGTTGTAGAATCTGGAATACTCAACTTGAAATGATGGTAGAAGCTAATTGAATAAATAATTTATAAGGAAGTGGGACAGGTGATTTGAGGATGAGAAATTTAGTTATGGACAAAAGTAATGGGACTCAGTGCAACTGTTCTTTCCAACTAGCCACCTTCTGTGCTCTAAATTTCTATGATTCTATTAATATCTACTTAAATAGTAGCAAGACTCAGAGGATGTAATACGCAATGGAGTATTAGCTGCAGAGGATGGAGCTTGGGAACTGAGGTAAGTGTGGGAGTTTAGCAGTGAGAGGAGGAGGTATTGCTGTATCTTGTTTTCCTAACTACTTCCACAGATCAGTGGAGGCAGGAGCAGACCGAGGCTGGAGAGCTGGGAGGTAAGCTGCAGCTGTCTTGCAATATTGAGTGAACACATCTATGTGATATAACAGGAAAGTGATTGGTAGGTATTTCTCTCATCCACTTTTTTTGACTCATTTTAAGATTGAAAGATAGGTGGGAAAAAATAGAGTGAAAACTAAAGTAGTAAAATAAAGTAGGGATGCAGGGCCAGCATTGCAGGAGCCTCAGCCCCTGCCCTTATCCAACAGGTTCAAGATTCTTGTGTGGACATGGGCAGGGACTATAGGGAAGATGAGCAAACTGACCATAGCACCATAACACAGGGAATCATTCAGGTGAAGGGAGGGAAAGAGAATGTAGTTCTAGCCTGGAATAGTATAGTTAGGGGAATAGACACTGTTCTCTGGAGCAAGGATTGAAAGACCCAAAGGCTGTGTTGTCTACCTGGTGCTAGGGTTAAAGATATCTCATCTGGACTGGAGGAACTTGGAGTGGGAGACAGTGATGTAGACAGGGGCATGTTCTCCTCGACGATTCTGAAGTCAATGACAATCGCCTTCATTTTGTTGACATTGAGGGAGAAATTATTGTCGCTGCACCAGTTCACCAGATTCTCTATCTCATTTCTCTACTCTGTCTCGTCATTGTTTGAGATCCGACCCACTACGGACATAGTACAAACCACAAAATACTGGATGCTTGTAAGAAAGGCACGACAATAATATAGGTGATTTTAGTAGGATATAAGCTGAATTAATCAAATTGGCAAGAGTTGTTGTGGTCCATGTAGGTTCAAAGATATAGGTAGAACAAGGAAAGAGGTTCTGCAGAAGGAGTATGAGCAGCTGGGTGGCAAATTAAAAAGCAGATCCACAAAGGTAATAATCTGATTACAATCTGAGCCACGAGTTAACTGGCATAGGGTCAATAAGATTAAAGAGGTAAATGTGTGGTTCAAATATTGGTGTGGGAAAAATGGGTTCAAGTTCATGGGATATTGGCATTAGTACTGGGGAAAGAGTTAGCTGTTCCATGGAGAAAGGCTGCACTTGAATGATGTTGGGACCAATGTCCTGGAAAATCGATTAGGGCTGTTAAATAGGAGCTTTAAACTGAATAGGGGTGGGGGCAGGGGGTAGGTGGGGGTCAGTGGAAATTTATCAATAGAAATTTTAAAAATCAGAGTGCAAGGAGAAGGTAGAAGAATGGGTAATGATGAGGCCAATTGTTGCTAGATAATGAAAGGAAGAGTGTGTGAATGTCATATTACACCAGGGAATCTTACAACAGTAGTAAAAATTAGCAATACAGAAAAGTTAAAGGCTTTATATATGAATGCATGTATCATTCAGAAAAAGATGGAGTTAACAGCATGTAATGATTCAGGAAGCTCAACTGGAAAGGAACATAGTTTATTACAGAATGCAAAGTAAAGCCACTACCATGGTGTACACACAGTAGTCCCTACCTGGGACTATAGTTCAGCAGGCTCAGCCCTGGACCTGCCTTATAAAAATTCCAGCTGGGCAGGACACTGCCTGTTACCAGGGGAATTCATACTCAACAAGCCCCACAGGGAGATCAATCACTGATTCCCATGGACCCACACAGCAGACAAATACAAAGTGGTATGATTTGGTGGTGATTACTGAGACATATTTGCAAGACCAGGTCGAGGAGCTCAATATCCACGGGTACTCGGTGCTTCAGAAGGATAGAGAGAAAGAAAAAGGACGTGGTGTAGTTTTGTTAGTAAAGCGAGGGATCAGTGCTGTAGTGAGAAATTATATTGGCACTGGAGATCAATACTTGTAATCAGTCAGGAAAGAAATAAGAAACAGCAAGGGAAAAAGGTCCATAGTGTGAGTAATGTTTAGGTCCCATAATAGTATGGACATTTATTAATGTCACATGTATTAATATACAATGAAAAGTATTGTTTCTTGCGCGCTATACAGACAGAGCAGACCGTTCATAGAGGAGGAAACGAGAGAGTGCAGAATGTAGTGTTACAGTCATTGTTAGGGTGTAGTGAAAGATCAACTTAATGCGAGGTAGGTTCATTCAAAAGTCTGATGGCAGCAGGGAAGAAGTTGTTCTTCAATCGGTTGGTATGTGACCTCAGACTTTTGTATCTTTTTCCCGACGGAAGAGCGAATGCCCGGGATGCACGGGGTCCTTAATTATGCTGGCTGCTTTGCAGAAACAGTGGGAAGTGTAGACATAATCAATGGATGGGAGGCTGGTTTCTAAATGGATTGGGCTACATTCACGACCTTTTGTAGTTTCTTGCGGTCTTGGGTAGAGCAGGAGCCATACCAAGCTGTGATGCAGCCAGAAAGAATGTTTTCTATGGTAAAAGTTGGTGAGAGTCGTAGCTGACCTGCCAAATTTCCTTAGTCTTCCGAGAAAGTAGAGACGTTGGTGGGCTTTCTTTACTATAGTGTTGGCATGGGGGGTCCAGGGCAGGTTGCTAGTGATCTGGACACCTAAAAACTTGAAGCTCTCGACCCTTTCTACTTTGTCCCCATTGATCTAGACAGGGGTATGTTCTCCTCGACGATTCTGAAGTCAATGACAATCGCCTTCATTTTGTTGACATTGAGGGAGAAATTATTGTCGCTGCACCAGTTCACCAGATTCTCTATCTCATTTCTCTACTCTGTCTCGTCATTGTTTGAGATCCGACCCACTACAGACATAGTACAAACCACAAAATACTGGATGCTTGTAAGAAAGGTATGACAATAATATAGGTGATTTTAGTAGGATATAAGCTGAATTAATCAAATTGGCAAGAGTAGCCTCAAAAGAGAGTTCATAGAGTTTATTAGAGATTGTTTCTTGGAACAATATGTTGTTGAACCAACCAGAAAGCAGGTTATTTTGGATTAGGCATTGTGTAATGAGATAGAATTAATGATCCTATAGTAAACAATCCTCTAGGTAGGAGTAATCATTACATGCCTGAATTTCAAATTCAGTTTGAGAACAATAAACTACACTAGTGTCCTGGTGTTAAACAAGGCAATTACATAGGCATGAGGACCGATTTGGCCCTAGTGTATGGGGCACAAAGACTAATATGTAGGACAGTTAATGAACAGTGGCAAATATTGAAGGAGATAATTCAATCCTTCCCAACTAAAATATATTTCAGAGAAGAAGAAAGATTGTCTTTAAGAGGGGGACAATGCATCTGTGGCTAAGCAAGGAGGTTAAAGATAACATAAAGGCAAACACAAAGGCATATGTAGATGAGGGTTTTCCTCTCGAGGCTATGTATTGCTAAATTGCTAATCTTAAGCTAATACAGAGACTCATGAAACATAGTTAGTGATTTAACGACGTGACTTTATTTAACCAAACGATCGAATGGGAGAATGATATAAGGTAGCCCAACACTCAAGGTTTAGAATGCGGCAGCCTAATGTCACACTGAAAAACAACGTCCCCATGAAGGCAATTATACATTTATCAAATCATATTGCCCACCTTTCCGGTGGACATTATCCAATAAACATTAATACAAATCAGTCAATAATCATCCTGTCATTAACTCCAGCCAATACACAGCTTGACCTCATGGGATTTCATTTGTTATAAATTACGGATGTCCCCTCCTCCTGTTGCCTCGCAACACAGAACGCTGGACAATGAGAATGATTCCCATCGAATTGAACCCGCGTGACACTCGTCCGACCCAACCCTGAGAAATCCCTTATATCTGCCTCCCACCTGTGTTATCAGCTCGGGCTGTATAATTCTATTCATCACATTGGCATTAGTCACCATCTTGCTCCTGACAACTGCTGATAATGTAACCTGCTTTCAGTAGAACTATTGTCCTCTGGAATACAGGCCCTATCTCCTGCCTCATCCATCAAGCCCTGCTGTGTTATGCTGTTGGCTGAAGCTTTACAAAATATCACTAAAAGCAAACCGCATCCATTTTATAAATTCAGAATACATATCTAAATGAGAAAGACTCATTATATAGAGCTGTCTTCTGTAGCAGCAGCCCATGTCAGCGTTCCCATAGTCCACGATCATTCACTCTTAAGTCAGTATTGTGTTAGTGTTCCTAAACCTATGATTATGTGTTTTTATTAGCCGAATTAGCCCCCCTACATCAGCATGCCACATTGCAAAGGTCAGTGGCAGGCTGGAGGTTAAGATTACTAAAAAAGTAATAAAAAGAGAAAAAGGTAAAGACAGCAGCCCAAGTCAATATCGGTCCCTTAAAGGACGAGACTGAAGAGTTAACAATGGGGAAGACAGAAATGGCAGAGACATTAAATCAATATTTTGCCTCAGTTTTTACAGTGGAGGACACTAGAACCATTCCAATAGTAACAGGTAATGCAGGGGTTGTTGAAAAGGAAGAACTTAAAACAACTGCCATCACCAGGGAAAAAGTACTGAGCAAAGTATGGGAATTAAATTTAAAGACAAATCCCCAGAGCCTGATGGCCTACATCCTAGGGTCTTAAAGCGGGCGACAGCAGAGATAGTGGAGGTATTGGTTATAATATACCAAAATTCCCTGGATTCTGGAAAGGTTCCAACGAATTGGAAAAATGCTAATGTAATACCCCTGTTCAAAAACTGAGCAAGGCAGAAAGTAGGAAACTATACACCAGTTATTTTAACATCTGTTGTTGGGAAATTTTAGAATCCATTATTAAGAAAGTAACGGGATATTTGGAAAGTCAAAACACAATCCATCGGAGAGAGTCAGCATGTTTCATGAAGGGTAAATCATATTTGACTAATTTGCTAGAGTTCTAAGCTAAGTGGATAATGGGGGTCATGTAATTGTAGTGCATCTGGACTTCCAGAAGGCATTTGATAAGGTTAATGCACAAAGTAAGGGTTGGAGGTAATATATTAGCTTGGCTAGAGGATTGGCTGAATAACAGAAAGAAGAGAGTGGGGATAAATGGGACTTTTTCTGGTTGGCAAGCTGTAACTAGTAGTGTGTCACAGGGTTCCGGTCCTCAGGCCCCAAATAATTACAATCCATGTCAATGACTTGAATGCAGAGATAGAATGGACTATAGCCAAATTTGCACATGCCACTGAAACAGGTGGGAAAGCAAGTTGCAATGAGGTAATAAGGACTTTACAAATGAATATGGATAGGTTAAGCGAGTGGACCAAAATTTGCGACGGGTGGAATTTAACGTGGAGAAGTTGTGAGGTTATCCATTTTGATTGGAGGAATAAAAAGACAACTTATTATCCAATTGGAGAGAAACTCCGAAATGCTTCAGTGCAGAAGGGTCTGGGTGTCCTCATGCATGAATCATAATAAGTTAGCATGCAGGTGCAGCGGGTAATGAGGAAGGCAAATGGAATTTTGGCATTAATTACTAATGGAATAGGGTATGCAACTGCATAGGGCATTGTGGAGACTACATCTGGAGTACTGCGCACAATTTTGATCTCCTTACTTGAGGAAGTAATTAAATGCATGAAAGGTGGTTGAGAGAAGATTCACTAGATTGATTCCAGGGATGAAGGAGTTCTCTTATGAAGAGAGATTGAGCAGTTTAGGCCTATACTCGCAGCAATTTAGAAGAATGAGAGATCTAACTGACGTATACAAGATCCTTAAGGGGATTGACAAGGTAGTTGTAGAGCCGAGGTTTTTCCTTGTTGGACATTCTAGAATGAGATGCCATCATTGTAAACCAAGGGATTGTAGATTTAAAACAGAATGAGGAGGAATTATTTCACTCAAAGGATCATAAATCTGTGGTATTCTCTACCCCAGAGTGCAGTGGACACCGCAACACTAAAAAAAAATTGAGGAGATAGATAAGTTTTAAATTAAAAGCAGGATTGGAGGTTATGGGGGGGGCATGTAGGAAGGTGGACATAAGGCTGAGATGAGAGATTAAATCACCTTTGATCATATTGAATGGCAGCATAGGCTCAAGGGGCTGAACAGCCTACTGCTGCTCCTACTTCTTATATTCTTATGTTAAGTTCTTATGTTCATATGGTTATATGCTGCTTACCCTGATTTTCCATGTGTGTTTTCCTGCCTTTACAGATGTCAGGTTGTAAAATTCAGCTAGATTAAGCAGATTGTAAATCACCAAAGCAGATTATTCAACATAATATACATAAGTGATCAGAATAGAATTTTCAGGATAGTCTTCCAATTGTTTAAGATCGAATGTAACAGGCAAAACAAGAGTAATGGCTGATGTATCCCTCTTCAGGGTAGGTCAGTTGCATTTCCAATCAGCTTGGCTTTGTAATAATTGCGAGACTCTAGAATTACTCGGCATGTGAAAGTAATTAAATTGTATATTAGAAGTAAACCAGAAAACAAGGGAGGACAAGGAAGACCCCCTTATTCTTTGAGTCAGTTCAACGTCATTGCTCGCCCCAAGACCGGAAAATCCAGTCCCAGGTTTTTTTCTGTTAAAGCCAGGTGTATTCTGTTTGGCTCGGCACTTAATTCAGATGTGGCCTCTCTGATTGTAGCTAAAACAGATAGAATCTTGGATTTACATTTTCCTGTTGACCCATTTTCTTGTTCTTCTGTTCCCTGCCTTGGTCATTGAGTTTCTGCTCTGTCTCTTCTGCGAACTCAAATCTGCCCTCCCAACTTGCCAAAGTTTTGTGCCATAACTGATTCACTTCTCCTGTGTGCGTGAACTGTAACCTGAGGGCACCTCTCCCCACACTCTCAACCGCTTGAGCTATTTCCATGGCTTTCTCTAAGGAAATCTTATCCTCTGCCATTAGCTTTCTTTGTATGTTTTAGTTATTTATGGCGCAAACTAATCTGTCTCTCAGCATGTCACTTAGCACTGGTCCAGATTCTCATGGCCTTCTCATATATGTTGCATTCGTCTCCCCTGGGTCCCTTGTAGCAGAGAGTTAAACTTAAAATGTTGCAAGATGATAGATGGTCTAGGGTTATAATGATTCTTTACCATGGTTATGAGCTGGTCAAAAGACTTAGAATTTTTTTGTTAAGATTCCCCCCTAAGTCCAGGACAGGCGGGAAACGGGAGAGTTTTTCCCCCGTTTTTTGGGCAAGTCCAAAGCTGCTATTCTATGCACTCAGTGCATGAAAAATCAGCAGAAACCATTCCTTGCCTGTAGGGGGAAGAGGGCAGGGCTTAAATCGTCAGCAAGCCTGCTGTAGCAACAGAGGGCACATTGCGCATGTGCAGACCTCTATAGCCGCACATGCGCAATGGCAAGCAGCAGAGACCTGACAGGTCTGACAGAGATAAAAGCAAATTACTGTGGATGCTGGAATCTGAAACCAAAAGAGAAAATGCTGGAAAATCTCAGCAGGTCTGGCAGCATCTGTAAAGAGATAAAAGAGCTGACGTTTCGAGTCTAGATGACCCTTTGTCAAAGCTAAGAGGCATAGAAAGTGGAAGATATTTATACTGCAGGGTGAGGGAATGAAAGATGAGTCATAGCCACAAAAACAAGGGGAAAGGCTGCTAATGGCAGTTCACTGAGAGAATAGAAGGTGTGAATGGCCAAATGGCAGAGAAGCTGAAATCAGAAGGTAAACTGTGACAGATGAAGATGTGGGGGGAGGGGGGAGATGGGTGGGAGAGAGGTAAAATTTAGAAAAGGAGAGGAAAAGGGGAAGCAAAGGGGGAGAAAAGGTAAGGAAAAGAGAGTGTTAAAATAGGGGGAAAGAGTGGAGGGGAATAAAAAAGACAATAAAAGGTAGAGAACAGTTAAAAAATTTAAAAAATGTAAACAAAGGGGTCGAGGTGGGTAGAACTAATCATCTGGAATTCGATGTTGAGAGCAGAAGGCTGTAACATGCCCAGCGGGAAGAGGAGATGCTGTTCCTCCATCTTGCGTTGAGCTTCACTGGAACATTGCAGCAGGCCAATGACAACATGTGGGCATGGGAGTAGGATCGTTCGTTAAAATGGCAAGCAACAGGAAGGTCAGGAATCTGATTGCGCACAGACTGAAGGTGCTCAGCAAGGCTCACCCAGTCTACATTGGTCTCTCCGATATAGAGACCAGATTGAGACTCGCACTCTACCGCCGCTCCGTGCTCTCAAATGCACCCATCCTCTCAAACTCGCCCATCAGCTGGAGGGGTGTGATGTTAAGATTGCCTCCCTAGGCTGCGATCTAACCCTCTTGCCCCGCCGGCTGATGGGCGAGGCAAGCCGGTAAGATCGCGAGAGAGCTGAGAAATCAGGTCTGCGCCAATTTCTTGCTTCTCGTGATCTGACTGGCATTGGATATCCGGCAAGATCAGCCTCACGACCAAAAAGGGCACAAGGCTGATCTCAATATTTAAATCCTATTTAAAATAACATTTAAATATTACAAGCGAGTCCAGGACGGAATCGTCTGGGCTCACTAGTCTCTGCAGCCCCGCCAGTGAAGGTTCTGTCCAGCGACGAGCACGTATGGCTCTCTTCAACGGGGACCAGGCGTAATGGCCTTGCCGGTAGGACCAGAGCCATTGATGCTCCACCCCCCCTCCAGAGGTCGGAGGCAGGGGGGGTGCCCTTGGGTAGTGCCAGCCTGATTCCCTGGCATTGCCCACCAGGCACCCTGGCACTGCCAACCTGACGCACTGGTAATATCCACCGGGCACTGGGCAGTGACCGAGGGGTGGGGCCTGAGGGGGCACAGGCTGAGTGGGGAGGACTGCTGCCACTCTGCAACAACGATTGGGGGCGGGATGGATTGCTGCCACTCTGCACCTGGCAAATGGCTGGTCTGTGTGCTGGGATGTTTTGGCTGCAATCGGCCCGTGTGGGGGAATCAGACAACCCATACGCAGGGGAAAAGCGAGAGCGGCGATTGGTCCGGGTGGGCAGGATAAATCAGCTGTGGAGACCCCTGGTAGCAGTAATTAGCCACAAAGGCCAGCTAGTATCTGGCTTTTTTGGGGATGCTGAATTTCTAATAAGGATCCTAATCTGAGGTCCACATACTGTTAGCAGAATGACCTTTTGCTCATCTCCTTTAATTTGATTTAGCAGAGAAGAAGTAACAGAGTCTTTCAATATATTGAACCCAGTGTTCAGTTTCTCGGTTAGAAGGATCAATTTTCCCAAAAATATTATTGGCAGACATTCTCCACCCCTAGATTCCAAGAGTTGTCAACTGTAGTCCTGATTTATCTCATTGCCAATCTACAATTAATCAGCAGGTGAAAGTAGTTAAATTGCTTATTAGAAACAACTCATGTACAAAGTAGGACGATGAAGGCCTCCTTACTTTGAGTCCCGAGGATCATTTAACCGCCACTTTCCAACTGCTGCAACGCAAGCTTGAACTCACCCTCCATCACCACAGAACACGAGTTTAGACTCACATTCAACCGCACTCTTGGAGACTCTCAGTCTACCGCCGCTCTGTCCTCTCAAACTCACCTGTGTATTGCGCTCTGCCGCACTACCATAGGCTTCCACGTTTTTTTTAAGAAATCCTAGCTTTAATATCAAGACAGAGATAACTAATCCATGGATACAAGACCAACTTAATTTTGTTAGAATATCACAACACATGATGGTCCACTGGTCTTAAAATCCCCATCATGTAACCAATGTTCTCTCTAAGCTGTGTATGTGAATTGCCACACAGCAACACAGAGGGCTGTCTCTCTTGCATGTGCACCATTCTTCAAACATACTTGACAATTCCACACTAAATAAACATAGCACACACAAAAAACAAATACACATAGAAAATGTGAATCATTGTAAAACATACCGTCAGCAACAAGGAAATAGAAGGTCTCTTTCTGGCTGACCTTGTTTCTGATCGCACACATATATGTCTCACAATACACCAGTAGCTGAGTGTTAATCATCAGTGTTCCATTGCCATTTGACAGTTTGTAAGTTTCATCATCTTGAAGTGGGTGACCTTTTTTAAGCCACAAGAGTGCCTCTGCTTCTCCATATTTCACAAGGCAATGAAGATAAACAACTCCCAGTTCATGAGTGTAATCTCGAATTATCAATGGCTCTGGCAAAATTTCTGTTAAAAAAGAAAAATCACGTGAAAGTAGCAACTGAACTTGTATTTGTCTTTAAATCACAAAACAAATGTCAGGAGTAAGATTCAGTTAACCAGGAAGATTCGGAAAGTACAGGAGTGAATTGGAAAAGTTAATACTCAGGTACTTGTATCATCTGCAAATGCTACCAATCCTGCTAGCAGCTTCTTTTGTTAAATTTAAAAAAAATTAATTTGTGGGATATGGGTGTCGGTGACTGGCCAGCATTTATTGCTCATTCCTAGTTGTCCTCGAGAAGGTGGTGGTGTGGGTTGACTCACAATGTCGCTAGAGAAGGAATTCCAGGATTTTGACTCAATGACTACAAAGGATTGGTAATATATTTCCAAGTCAGGATGGTGAGTGGATTGGAGGGGAACTTGCAGATGGTTGTGTTCCCACGTATCTGCTGCCCTTGTCATTTTAGCTGCAAGTGGTCTTGGGTTTGGAAGGTGCTGTCTAAGGATCTTTGGTAAATTGCTGCAGTGCATCTTGTAGGTAGTACACACTGTTTCTAGTGAGCATCGGTGGGGGGAGTGGATGTGGTGCCAATCAAGCGGGCCGCTTTGTCCCCGATGGTGTCAAGCCTCTTGAGTGTTGTTGAAGCTGCATCCATCCAGGCAAGTGGGGCGTATCCCATCACACTCCGACTTGTACCTTGGAGATGGTGGACAGGCTTTGGGGAGTCAGGAGGAGAGTTACTCGCCATAGTATTCCTAGCCTCTGACCTGCTCTTGTAGCCACTGTGTTTATGTGGTGAGTCCAGTTGAGTTGCTGATCAATGGTAACCCCAAGGATGTTGAAAATGGGATTCAGTGATGGTAACACCATTGAACATCAAGGGTCGATGGTTAGAGTGTCTCTTATTGGTGATGGCCATTGCCTGGCATTTGTGTGGTGTGAATGTTACTTGCCACTTGTCAGCCCAAGCCTGGATATTATCTTGTTGCATTTGAATATGGACTGCTTCAATATCTGAGGAATTGCGAATGGTGCTGAACATTGTGCAATTATCAGGAACATCCCTTCTGACCTTATGACGGAGGGAAGTTCATTGATGAAGCAGCTGAAGATGGTTGGGCCTAGGACACTACCCTGAGGGACTCCTGCAGAGATGTCCTGGAGCGGAGCATCCACAGCCATCTTCCTATGTGTCAGGTGTGACTCCAATCAGCAGAGCTTGCTTCCTGATACCCATTGATTCCAATTTTGCTCGGGCTCCTTGATGCTACACTTGGTCAAATGCGGCTTTGATGTCAAGGGCTGTCACTCTCACCTCACCTCTGGAATTCAGCTCTTTCTTCGATGTTTGAACCAAGGCTGTAATGGAGTCAGGAGCTAAGGCACTTAAAGGAATTTATGGATTGTGCAGTACATTTGTTTGGAACAAGAAGCCTTGTTTAAAATTAGCTAAGCTGCAATAGCCCGGTTCTAAAGGGGACCAAGGGGTGTCAAAGTTAGCTCCCACCTTAGCTTGATATATGAAGGGGTTAAGGAAGATCCTTCCTTTATATGGCTTGATTTTGAAGCTGATCAGTCCTTGTACTCCTTGTATTCACCTTCATTTCTTAGGGATCCCGTGGAGGTGTTAGATGAGTATGATAATCCTTCAGCTCTTAACACACCAGTCTTGGAGGATGGCCTGTGAGTTGGAGGGGAACCCTAATTAAATTTCCAATTTTTCTCCCATTCAGGCTAATCCATATTTCCCACCAGGTCTTATGGACCACAATTTCGATATCTGGAGTCTTAAAAGTCTCTGTAGACTAAGGGAAGTGTTTGACAGCACTACCCTGTTATCTTTTGAGCATCTATGTCAGCAGTTTGATATTCCGAAATACCTACTTTTATCTACTTGCAGCTTAGGGACTTTATCCTTAAATAGACAACTTTTCTTTTTGATGCCAAGATTTCCCCAGTGGAAAAAATCCTGCTATTTGCAGAACCCAGGTATTTAGTTAGTACAGTACGGTGGCACAGTGGTTAGCACTGCCACCTCACAGCACCAGATACCCAGGTTCGATTCCCGGCTTGGGTTGCTGTCTGTGTGCAGTTTGCACATTCTCCCCGTTTCCTCAGGTTCTCTGGTTTTCTCCCACAATCCAAAGATGTGAGGGTTAGGTGGATTGGCCATCCTAAATTACCCCTTAACGTCAGGGGGGGTTAGCTAGGGTAAACGCATGGGGTTTTGGGGATAGGGCCTGGGTGGGATTGTGGTCGGGACAGACTCGATGAGCCGAATAGCCTCCTTCTGTACTATAGGATTATATGCAATTTTACTGCACTCCATTCTCTAGGTCTTGTGAAAATACATTGGACATGCTTAAGTCTGGAGAGAGACCTCACAGTAAATATAGATGAAGAGATATGCGGTGATATCTAGGAATGTGCTAAGAAAATTTCAGTTTGTTAATAGAACACAAGAAACTCAACTTAAGATATTACACCGTCTGTATATTACTCCAAGCTTGTGACACAGGTTTGACCCACCATATCTCCATTGTGCCAGAAGTGCATGGTGGACATGGGAAATTACCTACACTGGTTTTGGACCTGTGTCAAGATTAAAGCCTACCGGTTAAATGTTTTTAAAGAGCTTGGGGGAATCTTTGATATGGCCTTAGAATTTAATCCCTTGCACCTGATACTGGGTCTCCCAGACAAAAAGATTAGTGAAGTGAATGGGGAAAGGCTGTATAATATCCTAACATTTGCAGCATGGAAAAATATCCTTTGCTCAGGGATTAGCGATAAATCCACTTCAATTCAGAACCGACATAAAATCTGGACCAATGAAATTCTTGACTTATTTACTTTGAGCTAAATTGGATACATTCCATAAGGTATGGGACTCTTAACGTGATGGGCACTGCATTGTCTAGTGTATTCTGAGAAGGTATTCCATAGGTTCGGAGGCTCTGTCGCTGTAATCCTGTGAGTTTGGTTGTGCACCACTGAGCCAACTGTGGCTGTATCCTGTTATTCCCCATCCTTTAATCACTTATGTGATGTGAAACACTGGATACAAAAAATAACCCAAACCAACTGTGTTGGTATCTTTTTTCTGTCTTTTCCCACATGTATTCGTTCGACAGTGATAAAACCTTCAATAAAAATATATTTTAAAAGAAAGAAAAAGTTAAAGAAAAAGAAAAGTAAAGAGAAAAGATTGACCTGTAACTTTAAATGGAGTCCTAAAACATTTTATAAAGATACAAGACCTGGAAAACAGGTGCAGGGATTGTGATGTGCAGCTGACCTCTGCCCATTGCTTCTGATGCAGACAGCAAGCAAACTGCCGTTGAATGGTTTCATGGTTCAGCAGACGTGCATAATTGGAAGAGGCTGGCATGAATTCACCAGAATCAGCCTGCTCCTCTTAAAGGGTAGTTGATGCATTTTCACTGCAGGTTCTGGAAGTCTGACTTGAGAAAGAACCAAATATGCTACAATATGACAGAGAACATATGTACTAGACATTTTGGTGCTGCACTGGGGGCATTGATATAGGAGATGGAGAGCGGAAGAGATGTCACCTATCGAACAGGGGCCAGGAGGCCCTCTGAACAAACTAAGCAAAGGCAGGGATAACAGATAGCCAAGCCATTCAGTGTCGGCAATCTAACCCCACTGACCTGGAAGCAGTACCTCAAGAAGTTCAATGAGCTCACAAGTAGTCAAAGCCAGTGAATAAATTATCAAATGACATAAGAGTATTGATAGGCAAAGGGATCTGGGTGTATAAGTACACAGGTCACTGAAAGTGGCAATGCAGGTGGAGAAGGTAGTCAAGAAGGCATACGGCATGCCTGCCTTCATCGGCTGGGGCATTGAGTTTAAAAATTGGCAAATCATGTTGCAGCTTTATAGAACCTTAGTGAGGCCGCACTTGGAATATAGTGTTCAATTCTGGTCGCCATACTACCAGAAGGATGTGGAGGCTTTGGAGAGGGTACAGAAAAGATTTACCAGGATGCTGCCTGGTATGGAGGGCATTAGCTTCGAGGAGAGACTGGAGAAATTTGGTTTGTTCTCACTGGAGCGACGGAGGTTGAGGGGAGACCTGATAGAAGTCTACAAGATTATGAGGGGCATGGACAGAGTGGATAGTCAGAAGCTTTTTCCCAGGGTGGAAGAGTCAATTACTAGGAGGCATAGATTTAAAGTGCGAGGGGCAAGGTTTAAAGGAGATGCACGAGGCAGATTTTTTACACAGAGAGTAGTGGGTGCCTGGAACTCGTTGCCGGGGGAGGTAGTGGAAGCGGATACGGTAGTGACTTTTAAGGGGCGTCTTGACAAGTACATGAATAGGATGGGAATAGAGGGATATGGTCCCCGGAAGGATAGGGGGTTTTAGTTAAGTCGGACAGCATGGTCGGTGCAGGCTTGGAGGGCCGAAGGGCCTGTTCCTGTGCTGTAATTTTCTTTGTTCTATCCCACCACAACACCTAATTGCTTCTGATGCAAAAATGTCCTTTCTTAAATAAGGAGACCAAAACTGTACACAGTACTCTCATGTGGGCTGCAATTCTCCCAAATCGGAACTAAGTGCCCAGGCTGGCAGGAAAACCAGAGTGTTTCCCACTGGCGCTGGGAGCATCTATCAGGTGGGATTCTCTCACCTGATGGATGCAAGTTTATGCATCCTGAGAAACCTGCCGGCCAGTCTGGCTTTTCAGAGATCAAGGCGCCCTTTTTAAAGGGTGCCCCGATCTCCATAGTTGGAGACAGGCCCCACTTTCCACAGAAACAAAACTGGTGACACTGCCCCCCTGGTGGCCAGGGTAGCACCACCAACCCCTCAATAAAGAAGGGGAACCTCCTCCTCCGACCACGCACATAATGGTTCAAACCCCGATACCATGCAGGCATGATGTTGATCTGACACTCCCCTCAGGCCCCTACAATACGCCGTCCCCCCCCCCCCCTTAGAACTGCACTCACCCCCCCTTTCCCCCTCAGACCCTCCCACTCAGGCCCACACCTATTGGCAGAGCCAACAGTGCACTGCATCCTAGCAATGATACCATGGCCTAGCGTCTTGGGTCCCAGGGGGGGTGGGGTGCTCAAATGTTAAGTTCAGTGCCCATGTGGCCCCTGCCACTGCAAGGTTGCAAAGGAAGGGTCCTAGCAGTTGGGTGGGTTCAGGCCATCCAACTCTCCCTTGGAATGGGGGTCTTGTGGCTGGACTGCCCCTTCTAGCCCTGGCATATCTGAAGATCACCCCTGACAAGCTGATTTCTGTGGTGAACATCTTCATTCCTGCCTGTCAGCTGTGAAAACTTTGGAGTAGTCTGATCACTTTTAATCCCCATGCCCTCTGATGACCTGGCAGGCTTTTAAATCACTGCAGCAAGGATTTCCCTTTCTCTCTGTCAGAAGCTGCAGGTGTGAACAGACACCTTGGAATCCTCTGATGGACAGGATTGCTGGAATTTTACCGCCTTGCCCGTCCGAGGCTCGCAAGATTCTGCGAAGAGGCCAACAGAGAATGCCGTTCTACGAGCAGCGCCTGCCCCAATTTCGGGGCAGGCATAGCGGTAAAATTCCGGCCGATATGTCAATTACTCTTGGGGGTTTTCAATGGAACAGGGGATTTCAAAGGTTTCAGCTTGCCAGGGAGGCTCAGAGACTTAAAGCTGTCTGAATACATTGAGAAGGGAACCCCACACCCTGAAACTGACATCTTTGTCAGAGATCTTCAAAGGGATTTGCTCACACCTGCAGCTTCTGACAGAGATGGAGTGCTGCAGCGATTTAAAAGCCTGCCAGGTGACCAGGAGGCATGGAGATTAAAGTGACCAGTGCACTCCAAACTTTTCACAGCTGACAGTCAGGAATGAAGATGTTCATCACAGAGCTGCATGAAATCACCATGCCAGGGATATGCTGTCAGGGCAGCCAGAGTTAGAAGGGACAGCCCAGGCAGGAGACTCCCATCCGGGGAGAGAGTGGCAAAGTCAACCCCTTGCCCCTAAGCCCGAGTCCACCCACACACCTTGACCTTTGTGGGATCCTTGCTCTGCAGTCTGACAGCATCAGAGGGCACGTAGGCACGCTCCTTGACACCCCTCAGTGTCCAACACGCCAGGTCCACAATTGTTAGGACCTGTACCAAAGCCCGCCTGGTGCAGATCCTGCTGGGATGGCAGGTGAATAGGGGGAGGGAATTGAATCAAGCATCAAGTCTGGTAACAGATGTAAAAATGTATTTGAATTTTATTGGATTTGGTTTGGTGGACTAGGGCATCAGAACAGGTTTGGCAATCAGCGCAAAATCCATTTTACGACCGACATCTGAATCTCCGGGCCAACGCAAGTCCCGCCAGGATCTAACGGGCCTGGAGAATCATAGTCGTGAACTCACCAATACCTTTTACAAGTGTAGCAAAGTATCGCTACTTTTATATTCCGTTGCAATAAGCGAAAACATTCCATTTGTCTTCTTAATCACTTGCTGTACCTGCATGTTAACATTCTAAAATTTACCAGGATTCCCAGATCCTTCGTTGCTTCAGTTTTGCAATCTATTCCATAGGAACAGGAATAGACCCTTAGCCCATCAAGTCTGCTCTGCCATTCAATATGATCATGGCTAATCATCCACTTCATGCCTTTTTCACACACTATTTCCATATCCCTTTACATCGTTGCATTTAGAAATTTGTCAACCTCTACTTTAAACATGCTCAATGACTCAGTTTCCATAGGCCTTTGGAGTAGAGAATTCCAGAGATTTATAATCCTCTGAAAACAGAAATTTCTCCTTTTCTCAGTTCTAAGTAGCTTCTACTTTATTTTGAAATTGTGTATCCTAGTTCTAAACTCACCTGAAGAAGAAGCGACACTCCTTGTGCTACGAAATAAATCTGCTGGACTTTAACCTGGTGTTGTGAGACTTCTTACTGCGCTTACCTCAGTCCAACACCGGCATCTCCACATCTAAACTCCCCAAACAGGGAAAACATCTTACCTGCATCGACCCGGTTTATCTCTCTAAGTGTTATGTAAGTTTCAATGAGATCACCTATCATTCTCTGAAACTAGAGAATACAGGCCCCATTTCCCCAACCTCCTGCCGTCCCAAGAACAAGTCTGGTGAACGTTCATAGCACTGCTCTAAGGCAATAATATCTTTCCTTACGTATGGAAGACCAAAACTGCATGCAGTAATCTAGGTGTGCTCCATCCATGGTTTTATATGTAATTGAAGCCAGACTTAACTACCCCTGTACTCAAACCCTCTTGCAATATAGACTAACATGCCATTAGCCTTCTTCTCAATTGTTTGCTGCATCTGCAAGTTAGGCTTCAGTGACTTATTGACAAGAACACTCAGGTTCTTTTGTACATCTACATTTTCTAATCTATTACCATTTAACAAATACTCCCTGCATCTGTTTCTCTGCCCAAAGTGGATAACCTCACATTTTTCTATGTAATATTCCATCTGCTATGTACTTGTCCACCCACTAAGTTTGTCCAAATCCTCTTGAATCTGCTCTGTATCTTCTTCACAACACACACTCCCAACTAGTTCTGTGTCATCTACAAACTTGGACATATGGAAATATTACATTTGGTCCCCACATCCAAATCATTGATATATATTGTGAACAGTTGGAGCCCACTACTAATACCTGCAATACCCCACCAGTCACAGCCTACCAATACAAGAATGGTCCGTTTATTCCTAATCTCTGCTTTCTGACTACTAACCATTCCTTAACCCAGACCAGTTTATTATCTCCTTTCATTTGTATTTTAATTTTTGCTAACCAACCTCCCCTGTGGGAGACTTCTGAGGCTTTTTGAAAATCCCAAGTATACTGCACCCTGAATTCCCTTTTTCAATTTTATTAGTAACTTCCTCAAAAAATTCCAACAGGCTCAACAAACATGATTTCCCATTCATGTATCCATGTTTACTTTTCCCAAACAGATTATAACCCATGTGTCAATTTTTCATAATGAAAAATTCAAGAGGTCATGTCTGAAACAGTACCAGGTATACTTAAAAAAAGTGCCAACCTGATCAAGCAACAGTACAGGACTACTTGCATCCCCAACAACATAAGCAGCAAGTGATAGACAGAGTTAAGCAATTTCTCAACTATGGAATCAAATACAAGATCTGCAGTTCTGCTGTGACTGGTGGTGGGCAATTAAACAACTCACTGGAGGCGGCGGCTCCACAAATAACCCCATCCTCAATGAAGGGGGCATGCAGCACATCATGCAAAAGATAAGGCTGAAGTATTTGCTACAATCTTCAGCCAGGAATGCTGAGTGAATGATCCGTCTTGGCTTGCCTGGAGGTTCTCAGCATCTTAGATGCCAGTCTTCAGCTAATTTGATTCACACCACATGATATCTAGAAACGGCTGAATGTATTGGAATCTGAACAGATCCTCCATATACACAGGATCTGCTCAGATGAGAAGGATCACAACAGACACCTCGAGACGCTGAAAGATGCCCTCATAATAACAGGATATGGCGCTCTACTTATCGATTGACAGTTCCGACGCGCCACAGCGAAAAACCGCACCGACCTCCTCAGAAGACAAACATGGGAGACGGCGGACAGAGTACCCTTCGTCGTCCAGTACTTCCCCGGAGCGGAGAAGCTACGACATCCTCTCCGGAGCCTTCTACATGTCATTGATGAAGACGAACATCTCGTCAAGGCCATCCCCACACCATCACTTCTTGCCTTCAAACAACCGCACAACCTCAAACAGACTATTGCCCGCAGCAAACTACCCAGCCTTCACCACGACACCACACAACCCTGCCACAGCAACCTCTGCAAGACGTGCCGGATCATCGACACGGATGCCATCATCTCACGTGAGAACACCATCCACCAGGTACATGGTACATACTCTTGCAACTCGGCCAACATTGTCTACCTGATACTCTGCAGGAAAGGATGTCCCGAGGCATGGTACATTGGGGAGACCATGCAGACGCTACGACAGCGGATGAATGAACACCGCTCGACAATCACCAGGCAAGAGTGTTCTCTTCCTGTTGGGGAACACTTCAGCGGTCACGGGCATTCGGCCTCTGATCTTCGGGCAAGCATTTTCCAAGGCAGCCTTTCACGACACACGACAGCGCAGAGTCGCTGAGCAGTGACTGATAGCCAAGTTCCACACACATGAGGATGGCCTCAACCGGGATCTTGGGTTCATGTCACACTATCTGTAACCCCTATGACTTGCCTGGGCTTGCAAAATCTCACTAACTGTCCTGTCTGGAGACAATACACATCTCTTTAGCCTGTGCTTAACGCTCTCTCCACTCACATTGTCTGTACCTTTGAGACTTGATTACCAGTACTCGCATTCCAACCATTATTTTGTAAATTGAGTTTGTGTCTTTATATGCCCTGTTTGTGAATAGAACTCCCACTCACCTGATGAAGGAGCAGCGCTCCGAAAGCTAGTGGATTTTGCTACCAAATAAACCTGTTGGACTTCATCCTGGTGTTGTGAGGCTTCTTACTGTGTTTACCCCAGTCCAACACTGGCATCTCCACATCATATCAATACATGTGACAGTAATAAATCAAACATATCTTCTCTGGGCTTCAGCAGTTAGTTCCTGGAGTCATGACTGTAAGCACTGAATCTATATTACTCTGTAAATAGTTGTTACTGTTAACAAATGTTCTTCATTTGTTAATAACTGGTAGAGCCAAGTTACTGCACATACTTTTGATTCCGTCATCGAAGCCACTAAATTATTCATGTCCCAGCGCTAATCCTTGTGGCATTCCACTCATTACATCTCGCAAACCCAGAAATGACACATTTATACCTTTCTGTTTCCTTTTCGTTAACCAATCCAATTTCCAAGCTAATATGTTATGCCCTACATCATAAGCTCTTGTTTTATGTAGTAACCTTCGATGTGGTATTTTGTCAAATGCCTTCTGGAAGTCTAAATGCACCTCACCCACAGGTTCACATTGTTTGTTACTTCTTCAAAGAACTCTTAATAGATTAACCAATCACAATTTCATTTCTACAAAACCATGTCGACTCTGCCTGGTTGCAAATAGATTTTTAAGTGCACTGCTATAACCTCTTTAATAATTTATTTCAGCTTTTTCCTTATATAATAGCAGAGCATTTAGAAACACATAATATAATGAAGCAGAGTTGGCATGGCTTCATGAAGGGGAAATCATGCCTGAAAAATTAATTAGAATTCTTTGAGGTGGCAACAAACAGGAAAAAGGGAAACCAGTGTATTTAATATACTCAGATTTCCAAAAAGCGTTTGATATGGGACCACATAAATGGCTACTTAGTAAAATAGGAGCACATGGTGCTGGGGTAGTATATTTGCATGGATAGAAGATTGGCTAAGTGATAGAGACAGACTGCTGGGATAAGAGGTGCATTTCAGGGTGGCAACCTGTGTAACGAGTGGAATGTCACAGGGATCAGTGCTGGGTCATAATTAATTACAATATATATTAATGACTTGGACAACGGAAGTGAATGTATTATTGCCAAGTTTGTGGATGACAAAAAATAGGCAGGAAGGCAAGTGGAGAGAATGACACAAGGGGCCCAATTTTACCATTGCGACGTGCCCATTTTGTGGTAAAGTCGGGTGTGAGGCCATTAACGCGATCCGCACCCGCGCAGATGGCCACTTTACCCAGGCCCGGGAATGGCCGCAATCTGATTCGCACCCGAAACGGGCACAAAGGCGATTTAAATGTATTTGCATGCATTTCAATTGAATTAATGAACTGCCCACCCAGCTTTATCAGCATTTCCCCCTTTACCACCGCGTTCGCCAATCCGGAATCGTGCCGAAATGGACATGCTGAATAAAAATCTGTTTCGGGTGCTCCAGCTGCTGAAGAGGTGCGTTCAACGCTTCCAACAGCTTTCTGACTCAGATCGGTGGTGGTGGAGGGGGGGCGGGGGGAAGAGGCAGGTCAGATCATTCTCTGGTGGAGGGGGAGGTGGGCCAGATCATTCTCTGGTGAGGGGGGGAGGGTCACATCATTCTCTGGTGAGGGGGGGGGGGGGGGAGGGAGACGGGTCAGATGTATCTCTGGGGGGGGGGGGCGGGGAGAGTGGTGGAGGGGAGTGAGGCCAGATCATTCTCGGGGGGGGGGGGGAGCGAGCCAGATCATTCTCTGGGGAGGGGGGGAGAGAGGGAGGAGTGAGGCCAGATCATTCTCTGGGGGAGTGAGGCCAGATTGTTCTCTGATTTTGGGGGGGAGGGGGAAGTGGGTAAGATGGATCTCTGGTGGGGGGGGAATGGGCAGGGGGTCCACTGCCACTTTGCGAGCGATTGGTGGGGGGAAGGGGGCAGGGGGTCGCGATCGGTCTGGGTAGAGGGGGGTGAGTGGATAAGGGGAACAGTGATGTCTGTGGGGGCCATCGCTCCTGCTTTTCACTCCTAGGCCGCTTTCTGCGTCCCGGGACCAATCTGACACAGGCGCACTTTTTCAATATTTTTTCTAACTGCGCATGCGCAGTTCAGAGTTCTGATTGTTTCGGACGCGCTAAGCCCCGCCCACAGCATGATTCAGACTCGCGATTTTTGTTTCAGGCTGGGTGCGTATGGGGGCACCTGAAAGCAGATTTCCAAGTTGGATCTGAATTGCGCCCAGATTCAGCACTTAGAATGAAAATGGTAAAATCAGGCCCAAGGAGTCTACAGAGGACTGTAGATAGGTTTGGTGTGTAGGCAAAGACTTGACAGATGGGATGTAATGTGGGAAAATGTGAAATAACGCAATTTAGCAGGAAGAATAAAGCAGCTGAATATTATTTAAATGGAGAAAGACTGCAGAAAGCTGCAGCACAGAGGGATTTGGGGGCTCGCGTGCATAAATCACAAAAGCTAGCATGCAAGTTCAGCAGGTAATTGGTAAGGCAAATGGAATGTCAGTTTTTATTTAAAAGCAAATGGAATATATAATTAGGGAAGTCTTGCTAAAGTTATACAAGACGCTAGTTAGACCACACTTTGAACACGGAGCAGAGTTGGTCCCCTTATCTAAGGAATGAAAGACTGGTATTGGAGATAATCCAGAGAAGGTTTACTAAGTTGATGCAGGTATGGAAGCGTTTTCTTATGAGGAGAGGTTAAGTAGGTTAGGCCTGTACTGATTGGAGTTCAGAAAAATAAGAAGCAACTTTTCTGAGACATATAGTGGGGCGATTGTCCCATCTCACCACGTTGATTTTTTAGCTCTGCAGGCCGGGAGATTTAAACAGAGCTGGATTAGCTCGATCCGCGCTGGGCTCATCTCCTAGCTCCGGATTTCTGGCACCATCAACTTTGCACCAGAAATAAGCGCGGAGCTGCCTAATGAATGCAACTTCTACTTGTACTGAATGGCATTAGCGGGCCTGGGACTGAAATCTCCAGGCCCGCTAGCCTCTCCCCCTCTGACAGGGGTCTTTCGCTCCAGTGGGGATTGCTATAGCTCCCCACTTGCGGGGAGCTAGTGGCCCGACCCCGCTGGAGTGAAGGGGGAGCAATCGGAGCCCCTTAGAGGGGTGGGCGGGGGGGTGCCCCTGGGCATTGGCACGTTGGCAGTGCCAGCCTGGGCCTCCTGGCACTGTCCACCAGGTATAGAGCAGTGCCAAGGGGGCGGAGTTTGATGGGGCAGGGCCCCGCTGTCACTCTCGTCAGGATCGGTGGGGGAGGAAAGCGATTGGGGCTGGCTGTGTGGGTGGGGTGTGTCAGCTGTCAGTTGAGGGGGGGAAGCTGGAGAGTGGAGCTGCCAGGCGGTGCGTCGAGGCAGGCCTGGGCATGTTTGGGGGGCCAGCAATCGGGCTGTGGGAGAGGTGAGAAGGCCGGCATTGTAGGGTTGGTCAGCATGGAGGCCAGCAGACAATGGCTATGGAGCATGCGCCGATCTCGTTGCTGACAGATCAACACATGCGCAGTAGCCCACTCAGACTATGCTGCCTGGCTCTCCAGTTGGAATAGGCCCCGCCCGCTAATTTTTAAACAGGATTTATGCGAGTGCACCCCCCCTCCATTGACTAAGTCCCCCAGAACCCTGAGGTCTTCCTCCCTGTCACCCCCAACTAGGCCTCTGGTACCTGGTCTCCCCCCAATCACCCTTGACTAGGCCCCTGGCACCCTGGAGTCTTTTCCCAATCTCCCCTAACTAGGGCCTCAGTATCCCAGAGTCTCACCCCCCCACACTGGTACTCTTCCAATGTGTTACCCCAACCTACCTCGAGAGTTAGTCTGGGCTTCCCGAATCAAGCTTGCTGTCCCCGAGTCAGAGCCTGGTTACACCCTGAATACGTGATGCTGCTCTGCACGTGCTCCACTCTCCTCTGAGCCCCCCTCAGACGTGTGCTGCCAAGTACAAGCCTTTTGAAGCCAGTCGTGATTTGTGGTGTTTTGACAACATGCCTGGATGAATTTTTTGATGGGGAGATAAGATTCTGGCATTTGGGTCCAAAAATGAGATGCAACTGTATTGAAATTAGGTTCCCAATGATAAACGGTTGGAAATGTGGTCTGCCACTGATGGGGTGGTGGGAAAGATCATGGCAGGTTTTCACACTGACATAAAATGTGACTTTAGACTTCGTGCAATATTTTCCACTCCAATCACAAACCCACCTGATGCTAACGGGAGCAGAAAATCCCCCCACTGTTTGCGAGGTCAGCAGGTGTATGGGTATTTCAAGCCCTGATGTGGAGATGCGGGCGTTGGACTGGGGGGGCACAGTAAGGAGTCTCACAACATCAGGTTAAAGTCCAATAGGTTTAATTGGTATTATGAGCTTTCGGAGCACTGCTCCTACACCAGGTGACTCACCTGATGAAGGAGCAGCACTCCAAAAGCTCGTGATACCAAATAAACCTGTTGGACTTTAACCTTGTGTTGTGAGACTTCCTACTATTTCAAGCCGACAGTGAAAATTCATGCCTTCCCCTGTACTCTTCCCTCCACCAACGTCCTCCCAATGACTCACCGTTCTTTAACTTGAGCTGATGGCCTCTCGTTGCCATGATTGTTTCTGCCTGTTGGCCAACTGCCCAACATATTCTATTTCTTGTGTTATTTTTGTGCTAAGGATTTCTTGGGTGAGGCCACACTTTGGGAAAATTATTGACCAGCTCAACTCCAGTGCACACAGTATTACACGCCTTCATCCTTTCATACTCTGCTCAACTTTGTTTTGTCTTTTACACATTCTGATCTCTTGGTGGCCACTATCAGCACCCTTCTTAGCCATGGTCAGCACCATTTACATTCCCTTTGTCTTTTTGCCTGTGACATCTTGGTCAATCCTATTGCTCCCCCACCAACAGTATAAATCTCATCCTACTTACTTTAGGTCTTTAGCTAAAGCTAGTCTTTAGCTCTGATGAAGAGTCATCCAAACTTGAAAGGTTAACCCTAATCTGTCTGCACAGATGCTGTCAGACCTGCTGAGATTTTCCAGCATTTTTTGTTTTTGTTTCAGATTTCAGCCTCCACAATAATTTGCTTTTCTTAGTGTTCAACTCATTGCCATTTCTCTTCCAGGAATGCCTGCCCTGAAGTACCGCTCTTCTCTCCAGCAGAATTTCCATTTGCTTCTTTCACCCTGTGCACCTTCATTGTTTTCCATTTCCCTCCTGCTTTTTGACAAAGTATTTACCAAAACTTGCTTTCGCAGCCGTATTTCCTTCCTCAGCGACTGTCTCCATTTCTAACATACCACAGGTGGATTCTGACTGAAGTTCCAGCCCTCATGTTTCAAATGCACTCAGGATTACAGGTACCTCCAGGACATACAACATTCCTCAGACTGTTGTATTCTGCCCTTTTACCTCCTCCCTGCTTCCCATCCGACAGTCTAAACACACTTTTTAGGTGGAGCAGCGCTTCCTACGCACCTCCTGCGATCTAGTCTATTGCATTTGCTGCTCCCATTGCAGTCTACTCTACACTGGAGAGACCAAATGCAGAATGGGTGAGCACCTTGCAGGACATCTTTGGTCCGTCCACAAACAGGACCCAGAACTCCCTGTTGCTCGTCATTTCAACACGCCATCCTGCTCTCATATCCACATGTCGATCCTTGGCCTGTTGCAACATTAGCCCAACACAAACTGGAGCAACAACAATTTATCTTCTGATTTGGCACTTTACAGCATTCCGGATTTAACACCGAGTTGAACAACTTCAGAATGTGAACTCTCTCCTCCACCTTCAACCCACTTCCATTTATTTTATTTCATATTATCTTATTTATTTCATTTTATTTATTTTGATTTTCATTTCTTCCAATTTTTTTTAAAAGTCTCACTTTCCATTCCCCCACTCCACTAGGGCCATCTGTTACATGCCTCAGGTTGTCTTTTGGCACTCTCCTCACCTTTGTTCTGCCATTTACACATTCTGATCTCTTAATGAACGGTATCAGTACTCTTCTTAGCCATGGATGTGCAAAGAATTAAGAGGCAACATAAAAGTAAAAGAAAAGGCATAAAAACTGAAAAAAAGCAAAAGTCCTAGCAAGTGAGAGAGATACAAAGAACAGGAAAGGGTATCATGCTACGAAGTATTGTATTAGGAAGCAGAGACTGATCAGGAGCATTTTGAGCCCATTGAAAACTGGCAATGGTGATACTTCCAATGAAGATAAGGAAATGCAGACATATTATAATTACTTTGCATCAGCATTTACAGTAGAGGGAAAGGACAGCCTGCCGGAAATCACAAGGAAATTAATATTGAATCAGGGAACTGGACTTACCAAAATTAAACAAATTAACAGAGGAACTTCAGGGCGAGAGGCAGATTTTCAGGAAAAACAAGAGTGGGAACAAATAAATGAAGCACTAGGAGGGAGGTCTACAGCACTTACCTTCAGGAAGAGCGGCCCAAGAGCGCTCTGACTTTGAAAAAAGCGAACAGTGGCATCGTAGGAGACTCATAAGATGACTGAGTCTCTAAGCAGCAATAAGAGCCAATCTACACAATCGGGGTTTAAAAGTTAAAAATATTCACTATTAACAAGAAGTAACAAAATGAGTAGCTGGGAGACTTATTAGCACAGGTAAGGAGTGCTCAGTATTAGTCGGGTATATAAGTATTAGTAAGGTTTATTAATAAGTTTTATAAGTTCATAAGAAATAGGAACAGAATTAGGCCATTCAGCCAATTGAGTCCGCTCCGCCATTCGATCATGGCTGATATGCTCCTCATTCCCATTTTCCTGCCTTCTCCCCATAACCCTTCAACCCATTACCAATTAAAAATCTGTCCAACTCCTCCTTAAATTTACTTACTGTCCCAGCATCCACACTTTGGGGCAGCGAACTCCACAGATTCACAACCCTTTGGGAGAAGTAATTTCTCCTCAACTCTGTTTTAAATTTGCTACCCCCTATCCTAAGACTATGATCTCTCGTCCTAGAATGCCCCACCAGCGGAACCATCCGCCTCACGTCTACTTTATCCATACCGTTTATCATTTTGTATACCTCAATTTGATCTCCCCTCATTCTTCTAAATTCCAGAGTATGGGTCTAAACTGTTCAATCTCGCTTCATAATACTCCAGATGCGGCCTCACCAATGCCTTGTATATTTGCAACAATACTTTCTTACTTTTATATTCTATTCCTCTAGCTATAAATGCCAACATTTCATTCGCTTTCTTTATTATCTGCTGTACCTGTACGCCAATTTTCTGTGACACATGAACGAGGACATCCCGATCCCTCTGCATCGGAGCACCCTGAAGTCGCTCCCCATTTGGATAATAAGTCGCCTTCCCATTTTTCCGATCAAATTGCATGACCTCATACTTATCCACATTAAACTCCATCTGCCACATTTTGGCCCACTCTCCTAACCTATTTATATCCATTTGTAAGGTTCGTATTTCCTCATTTCAACTTACTGTCCCGCCTATTTTTGTGTCATCTGCAAATTTGGCTATAGAGCCTTCTATCCCTGTATCCAAGTCATTAATATAGATTGTAAATAGCTGGGGCCCCAAGGACTGAACCCTGTGGCACCCAACTAGCTACTTCTTGCCATCCAGAAAAAAAAACCATTTATCCCGACTCTGTCATCTGTCCATCAGCCAGTCACCTATCGAAGCTAATAAATTACCCTTAATCCCATGTGATCTAAGCTTGTGAATTAACTTTTTGATTAGTTTTATTAGTGTTGGTAAAGCATTATCAGCATTGGTAATATTTGCTGATCTTGCTCTTCCTGATTAATATTAATAGCCTAACCTCGGTGCGCAGGACACAGTTTCAAAGTTAGCGCTGATACAAAACTTGAAAGACAGGGAGAAGTTCCATGCAGAGATGGGCGAAATGATTCATTTTGGTTGGAAGAACATGGAGAGAAAATATAAAATAAAGGAATGCAGCATCAGAGAGATCTGGGCATCAATGTGCACAAGTCTGAAGGTCTGGGCGGGAACATGGTTGAAAAAATATACAGTACTTCAGGCTTTATTTAGAGGGACATAGTGTACAAGAGCAAGGAGGTTACATGAAGATATGTAACCTAGTTCACTCTCAGCTGGAGCATTGTCCCCAGTTCTGGACACTGCATTTTTGGAAAGATGTGATGGCATTGGAGAGAGTGCAGAAAAGATTCATGGCTCCAGGGATAAGGAATGCCAGTTATGAGAAGGATTGGAGAAGTTGGGGCTGTTTTCCTTGAAGAAAAAATATGCTGAGTGGAGATTTGAGAGAGGAATGGAAAACCATGAGGAGTCTGGACATAGGGAGAAACTGTTTCCACTCATGAAAGGATCAAGAATGAGAAAACAGAGTTAAGGTAAGCAAATGCAACATGAGAAAATATTTTTCATGCAGTGAGTGGTTAAGGTCTGGAATGCACGACCTGAGTATGGTGGAGGCAGGTTCAAACGAGGCATTCAAAAATAAATTAGACCTTTATTTGAAAAAGACCAAAGTGCCAGAGAACAGAATTGCGCAAATTGCTCATTTAAATAAACAGTGCAGACAGTGCAGGCCTCCTACAGCACTAAAAAAATTCTGTGATTCTGTAAAGAAAAAATAGCACTAAAGAGTTTCACGAAAGGGTGACAAATTATATGAACAAAGGAAATCGCACATTCAGTCCCTCAGGCCTGCTCCACATTCAGTGAGATCGTGGTTGATCTGGTGGTCGTCTGAATTCCACATTTCCCCATTTACACCTCACAGCCTTAGATTCTTGTTAGGCAAGGGAATCAATCTGCCTTTGAACAAAGAAAATTACAGCACAGGAACAGGCCCTTCGGCTCTCCAGGCCTGCACCGACCATGCTGCCTGACTTAACTAAAACCCCCTAAGCTTCCGGGGACCATATCCCTCTATTCCCATCTCATTCATGTACTTGTCAAGATGCCCCTTAAAAGTCACTACCATATCCGCTTTCACAACCTCCCCCGGCAACGAGTTCCAGGCACCCACCACTCTCTGTGTAAGAAATCTGCCTCGTACATCTCTTTTAAAACTTGCCCCTCGCACCTTAAACCTATGCCTCCTAGTAATTGACTCTTCCACCCTGGGAAAAAGCTTCTGACTATCCACTCTGTCCATGCCTGTCATAATCTTGTAGACTTCTATCAGGTCTTCCCTCAACCTCCGTCGCTCCAGTGAGAACAAACCAAGTTTCTCCAACCTCTCCTCATAGCTAATGCCCTCCATACCAGGCAACATCCTGGTAAATCTTTTCTGAACCCTCTCCAAAGCCTCCACATCCTTCTGGTAGTGTGGCGACCAGAATTGAACACTATATTCCAAGTGTGGCCTCACTAAGGTTCTATAAAGCGTCAACATGACTTGCCAATTTTTAAACTCAATACCCTGGCCGATGAAGGCAAGCATGCCGTATGCCTTCTTGACTACCTTCTCCACCTGCATTGCCACTTTCAGTGACCTGTGTACCTATACACCCATATCCCTTTGCCTAGCAATACTCCGAAGGGTTCTGCCATTTACTGTATATTTCCTATCTGTATTAGACCTTCCAAAATGCGTTACCTCACATTTGTCCAGATTAAACTCCATCTGCCATCTCTCCGCCCAAGTCTCCAACTGATCTATATCCTGCTGTATCCTCTGATGGTCCTCATCGCTATCCACAAATCCGCCAACCTTTGTGTCGTCCGCAAACTTACTTATCAATCCAGTTACATTTTCCTCCAAATCATTTATATATATTACAAGCAGCAAAGGTCCCAGCACTGATCCCTGAGGAACACCACTTGTCACAGCCCTCCATTCAGAAATGCACCCTTCCACTGTTACCCTCTGTCTTCTTTGACCGAGCCAGTTTTGTATCCACCTTGCCAGCTCACCTCTGATCCCATGCGACTTCACCTTCTGCACTAGTCTGCCATGAGGGACCTTGTCAAAGGCCTTACTGAAGTCCATGTAGACCACATCCACTGCCCTACCCTCATCAATAATCTTCGTCACTTCCTCAAAAAACTCAATCAAGTTCGTGAGACACAACCTCCCCTTCACAAAACCATGCCGCCTCTCACTAATACGTCCACTTATTTCCAAGTGGGAATAAATCCTGTCTCGAAGAATACTCTCCAATAATTTCCTTACCACTGATGTTAGGCTCACCGGCCTGTAATTACCTGGATTATTCTTGCTACCCTTCTTAAACAAAGGAACAACATTGGCTATTCTTCAATCCTCTGGGACCTCCCCTGTAGCCAGTGAGGATGCAAAGATTTCTCTCAAGGCCCTAGCAATTTCCTCTCTTGCCTCTCTCAGTATTCTGGGGCATATCCCATCAGGCCCTGGAGACTTGTCTACCTTGATGTTTCCCAAGAACCCCAATACCACCTCCTTTTTGATCTCAACATGGCTCAAACTATCTACACATCCTTTCCCAGACTCATCATCCACCAAGTCCTTCTCTTTGGTGAATACTGACGCAAAGTAATCATTTAATACCTCGCCCATTTCCTCTGGCTCCACACACAGATTCTCTCCCTTGTCCTTGAGTGGGCTAACCCTCTCCCTGGCTACCCTCTTGCTCTTTATACATGTGTAAAAAGCCTTGGGATTTTCCTTAATCCTGCTGGCCAATGCTTTTTTCATGACCCCTTTTAGCTCTTCTTAGTCGTTGCTTAAGTTTCTTTCTACTTTCCTTATATTCCACACTTGCTTCGTCTGTTCCCAGCCTCCGAGCTTTGACAAATGCTTCCTTTTTCTCTTTGACTAGGCTCAAAATATCTCTCGTTATCCAAGGTTCCCAAAACTTGCCATACTTATCCTTCATCCTTACAGGAATATGCCGGTCCTGAATCCCTATCAACTTACACTTGAAAGCCTCCCACATGCCAGATGTTGATTTGCCCTCAAACATCTGCCCCCAATATACATTCTTCAGTTCCTGTCTAATATTGTTGTAATTAGCCTTCCCCCAATTTAGCACCTTAACTTGAGGACTACATTTATCTTTATCCATCAGTACCTTAAAGCTTACTGAATTGTGGTCACTGTTCCCGAACTGCTCCCCTACTGAAACATTGACCACCTGGCCGGGCTCATTCCCCAATACCAGGTCCAGTATGGCCCCTTCCCTAGTTGGTCTATCTACATACTGTTTGAGGAAGCCTTCCTGGATGCTCCTTACAAACTCTGCCCCATACATGCCCCTAGCACTAAGTGAGTCCCAGTCAATATAGGGGAAATTAAAATCTCCCACCACAGCAACCCTGTTACTTATACACCTTGCCAAAATCTGCCTACACATCTGTTCCTCAATCTCCCACTGGCAGTTGCGTGGCCTATAGTAAACCCCCAACATTGTGACTACACTTTTCCTATTCCTGAGCTTTGCCTTAAAGATATTCAATAACCCCGTCTCCACCACCTTCTAGGACAGAGAGGTGCAAAGTCACCCAATCCTCAGAAAAACATTATCCTAATTTTTGTCCTAAACAGGTAATTCCTGTGTCCCTAGTGCCCTCTAGTTTTGGACTCACACACAAGAAGAAACATTATTTCTACATCCTCCTTGTCAAGACCATTCAGGATCTTATATACTTCAATCACACCCCCCCCCTCCCCCACTCTTCTAAATGCCAGTGGGAAAAAAGCCCAATCTGTCCAACCTTTGCACATAAGACAACCCACTCAATCAAGGTATCAATCTAGTGAATCTCCTCTGAAATGCCTCCAATGCATTTACATCCATTATTAAATAAGGAGACTAAAACTGCACATTGTATTCAAAATATGGTATCACCAATTCCTTGTATATCTGAAGCATAACATCCTTACTTTTATGTTCAATTCCTTCCGTAATAACAGGTTGCATTCCATTAAGCTTAATTATTTACTGTTACTGCATATTAACTTTTTGTGACTCATGCACTGGAACATACAGATCCCTCTGCATCCCTGAATTCTGCAGCCATTCTCTATTTAATTAATGCTCTGCTTCTTCATTCTTCCTGCCAAAGTGGACTTTGCATTTTCCTACATTTCACTCCATTACCAGAATTTTGCCCACTCACTCGGGCTATCTCTATCCATCTGCAGTCTCCTTATGTCCTCTTCACAAATCTTTCTTCCCTATCTTTGTGTCATCTTCAAATTTATCTACCATGCCTTCGCTGCCTTCTTCAAAGTCAATTATATAATTTGTAAAACTTTGAGGCCTCAGGAAAGATCCCTGCGGGACTCCACTCATCACATTCCGCCAATCAGAAAAAGCCCCATTCATGCATACTCTGTTTTTTGCCAACCAGCCAATCATCTATGTTAATAAATTATCCCCTACACAATGTGCTTTTATTTTCCACAATAATTTTTGAGGTGGCACCTTATCAAATGTCTTCTGGGAATCCAAGTGCATCATGTCTACTATATCCTCTTTATCCACTGCGTAACAATGTCACACCATCAAATAACTCCAATAAATTGGTTAAACGTGATTTCCCTTTCACAAAACCATGCTGACTCTTCCTGATTACTTTGACTTTTCTAAGTACCCAGCTAAAACCTCCTTGATCAATTCTAGAATCTTCCACATGATAACCTAGTTGGCCTATTGTTTCCACTTTTCTGCCTCCCTCCCTTCTTGAATAGAGAGGTCACATTTGCTACTTTCCAGTCTGATGGAGCCTTTCCAGAATTTAACACAAATGCATCTACTACCGCATTAGCCATCTCTTTTAAAACTTTCCGATACGTCCATCAGGACATGGAGATTTGTCATCCTGTAGCTCCATCAGTTTCCTCAGTACCGCTTCCCGAGTTGTAATCTCACCAAATTCCTCTCTCCCTTCCAGTGTCTGATTTACAACTATTACTGGAGTGTTTTCTTCTTGTATCTTCTGTAGTGAAAACAAAAGCATATAATTTCATCTGCCATTTCCTTTTTATCCACTATTAATTCTCTTTTGTCACACACCAGAGAAGCAACATTCACTTTACTTACTATCTTCCTTTTTAGATACATAGTATGTATTTTTACATTTCCAGGACCAGATGGTTTCCATCTCAGGATTTTAAAGGGGATAGGTGAGAACATTCCAGATGTCATCACTACAACTGTACAAAGTTCTCACGAATTGGGAATCATTCCATTAGCTTGGAAAATTGAACATATCACTCTACTCATTGAGAAAGGTGACAGTAGGAAGCCAGGGAATATAGGCCAGTTAGCCTAAAATCTGTTGCTGGGAAATTACTGAAGTCCTTAATTAAGGACCAGGACTGGAATACGAGGGTGAATATTTGCTAGTGTTGTTGGGGAGGGTTTAAACTAGAATGACAGGGGGATGGAAACCTAAGCAGGATGACAAAGAGAAACAAGGAGAGTAAAATGCAAAAATGGTAGACAGGGTAATCAAGAGCAAGAGGCAAATAGGGCCACAGTGCAGAGAAAAGTTCCGCTGATTAAAAATGGCAAAAAGGTAGGAATAAAGGTTTTGTATCTTAATGCACAAAGCATTTTGAATAAGGTAGAACTGGCGCAAATCAAGGTAAATGGATATTTGATTTGATTTATTATTTTCACATGTACTGGAATACAGCAAAAAGTATTGCTTCTTACGTGCTATACAGACAAAACATACTGTTCATAGAGTACATAGGCAGAAGGAGAGTGTGCAGAATATAGTGTTACATTCACAGCTAGGGTGTAGAGAAAGATCAGCTTAATATATGGTAGGCCCATTCAGAAGTCTGATGGCAGCAGGGAAGAAGTTGCTCTCGAGTTGGTTGGTATGCGATCTCAGATTTTTGTATCTTTTTCCTGATGGAAGAGACTATGTCTGGAGTGCATGGGGTCCTTGATTATGCCGGCTGCTTTTCCGAGGCAGCAGGAAGTGCAGAGAGTCAACGGATGGGAGGAGGCCGGTTTGTGTGACGGACTGAGCTATATTCACAACCTTTTGTAGTTTTTGCGGCCTTGGTCAGAACAGGAGCCATACCAAACTGTGATACATCCAGAAAGGGCGCTTCCTATGATGCATCTGCATGGAGAGTTGTAGCAGACATGCCAAATTTCCTAAGCTTCCTGAGAAAGTAGAGGCATTGGTGGGTATACTTTACTATAGCATTAGCATGGAGGGATTAGGCCAGGTTGTTGGTGATCTGGACAACTAGAAACCTAAAGTTCTCGACTACACCACCGTTGATGTAGAGAGGGGCTTGTTTTTCACTATGCTTTCTGAAGTCAATGACTATCTCCTTTACTTTACTGACATTGAGGGAAAGATTATTGTTGTTGCACATTTCACCAGACTCTCTAACTCCTTCCTGTACTTCATCTCGTCAATGTTTGAGATCCGACCCACTATAGTGGTGTCATCAGCAAACGTGAAAACGGAGTTGGAGCAGAACTTGGTCACAAAGTTTCTCAGAATGGCAACCGGTGACAAGTGGTGTCCCGCAGGGTTCAGTGTTGGGGCCACAGCTGTTCTCTTTATATATTAACGATCTAGATGACGGGACTGGGGGCATTCTGGCCAAGTTTGCCGATGATACAAAGATAGGTGGAGGGGCAGGTAGTATTGAGGAGGTGGGGAGGCTGCAGAAAGATTTAGACAGTTTAGGAGAGTGGTCCAAGAAGTGGCTGATGAAATTCAACGTGGGCAAGTGCGAGGTCTTGCACTTTGGAAAAAAGAATAGAGGCATGGACTATTTTCTAAACGGTGACAAAATTCATAATGCTAAAGTGCAAAGGGACTTGGGAGTCCTAGTCCAGGATTCTCTAAAGGTAAACTTGCAGGTTGAGTCCGTAATTAAGAAAGCAAATGTAATGTTGTCATTTATCTCAAGAGGCTTGGAATACAAAAGCAGGGATGTACTTCTGAGGCTTTATAAAGCACTGGTTAGGCCCCATTTGGAGTACTGTGAGCAATTTTGGGCCCCACACCTCAGGAAGGACATACTGGCACTGGAGCGGGTCCAGCGGAGATTCACACGGATGATCCCAGGAATGGTAGGCCTGACATACGATGAACGTCTGAGGATCGTGGGATTATATTCATTGGAGTTTAGGAGGTTGAGGGGAGATCTGATAGAGACTTACAAGATAATGAACGGCTTAGATAGGATGGACGTAGGGAAGTTGTTTCCATTAGCAGGGGAGACTAGGATGCGGGGGCACAGCCTTAGAATAAAAGGGAATCACTTTAGAACAGAGATGAGGAGAAATTTCTTCAGCCAGAGAGTGGTAGGTCTGTGGAATTCATTGCCACAGAGGGCTGTGGAGGCCGAGACGTTGAGCGTCTTCAAGACAGAAATTGATAAATTCTTGATTTCTCGAGGAATTAAGGGCTATGGGGAGAGAGCGGGTAAATGGAGTTGAAATCAACCATGATTGAATGGTGGAGTGGACTCGATGGGCCGAATGGCCTTACTTCCGCTCCTATGTCTTATGGTCTTATGGTGTATAAGGAATATAGTAAGGGGCTGAAGACACAGCCTTGCAGGGTCCCTTGTTCATAGCCATGATGGAGAAATGGTTCAAAGGAGATCAAAACTAGGAAATTATCCAGGGAAATGTGACCTTTTGGAAAGGCAGGAAGGAAGGAAAAGGTGGTGGGGTTGTCCTGTTAATAAGAGATGAAATGAGGTCAGCTGTGAGAGACGATTAAGACTTGGATAATGTAGCGTCCACTTGGTGGATATTTTTTAAAAAAGCAAGGGGAAGGAGACATTGGTAGGAGTAGTGTACAGACCCCCAAACAGCAGCCACACTGTAGGCAAGATATAAATCAACAAATAATAGGAGCACGTAAAAAGTATAGAGCAATAATTATGGGTGACTTTAATCTTCATGTTGGTTGGGGTTAATCAAGTTGGAAAGGGTAGCTACAACAACAAATTCGTAGAGTGCAATAGGGATAGTTTCTGAGAGTAAATGTTATGGAGCCAACTAGGGAACAAGCTATCTTGGATTTGGTAATGGGTAATGAAGCAGGATTAATAAATGACGTCAGAGTAAAAGAAGATCCCCTAAGATATAGTGATCATAACATGATAGAATTTAATATTCAGTTTAAGAGTGAGAAGCTTGTGTTGGAAACAACTGTGTTTATCTTAAATAAAGGAAAGTACGATGAAATGAGGATAGAGTTAGCGAAAGTGAACTGGGTGGCTAGATTAGCAGGAAAGACAGAAAGCAAGCAGGGGCAGACATTTAAGTAGATAATTCATCTCTCGCAGCAAAAATAGATCCCTGTCAGGAGGAAAGATTCAAAGAGAGGGAAAAAAATCAACCATGGCTAATCAAGGAAGTTAAGGAGAATATTAAGTCGAAAATAAAACATTAGAGGAGGTAAAAGTCAGTGATAGCACCGAAGACTGGGATAAATTCAGAATCCAGAAAAGGACTAAAAGGATAACAGAGAGAGAAAATAAACTGCAAGACCAAACTTGCAAGGAATATAAAAACTGACAATAAGTACTTCCTTAAATATATAAAAAAAAGACTTCCAGAGCTATAAAAATGGCCCTATATATTTGCCCAAAATAACAAAAAATGCACAAACACGTGGTATACAAGTGAACATTGGGAGGCATGTTTCAGTTCCAACCCCCATCAGTGAAAGGTTGGCAGGAAGAGTAGGTTGTGTACAAATTTAGCTGCATTGTGCTGGTCTCAGAGGAAAATTAAGGATTCCACAGAAGTATGCAGCTTTTGAGGGGTGTCTGTGCAGTTGTAGGCATGTCATTACTGGACCTACTCGGCCATCTCTTCCCTGGCTTCCACAATTCCAGCTTATTGCGGGAGTTTTCTCTCACACAAAAACTCACTGGAGCTGGAGTTTTGTAAATATAGTCATAGCGAGAGTGCAATGGACGTTCACTAGATTCACCTGGGATGGTGGGATCATCTCATTAGGAGAGATTGAGGAAACTGAGCCTGAATTCTCCAGTGTTTAAGAATAAGAGGTGATTTCATTGAATCCTATAAAATTCTTACAGGGTGTGATAGGATGGATGTAGATAGGATGATACTCCTGGCTGGTGAGTCTCGAACCAGGGGATATGGTCTCAGAATAAGGGCAGTGTGGTAAACCACTGTTAGTTAGTATCTATTATTACCTGTATATGTGGCACATCCCGGTCGGCTCCACCCAAGACTCCTCCCCCTGGTCCGGGTATAAAGGCGATGGCTCCTCCCCCTAGCCTTTAGTACAGACCAGATCTCTGACAGGGATGGTTCCAAGTTCTTGTTAATAAAAGCCTATTTGTCTTGCATACAACTAGTCTTAGCTTGATTGATAGTGCATCAATTTTATTAACAAGATTTTTAAAACGGAGCAGATGTTAAAACCCGACAGACTGAATCTGGATCCTCAAACTGTAGGAGCGTCAAACACGTTTGATCACTGGCTGAAATGCTTCGAAGACTACGTCAACGCCTCCACGGCTGTCCGTACGGATGCCGACAAACTGCGAGTGCTCCACGGCCGGGTAAGCGACGTAGTATATTCTACGATTCGGGACGCGGAAAATTACAAGGACGCTATCGAACTTTTAAAGGGCCAGTATAACAAACGGCCTAATGAAGTCTACGCGAGACATCTCCTCGCTACGCGCAGACGGCAGCCAGGTGAATCGGTTGACCAATTCCTGCACGCGTTGCGACTGCTTGCCCGGAACTGCAACTGAAAGACTGTGACTGCCACCCAATATACAGAGGACTTAATCAGGGATGCCTTTGTCACAGGCATCGGGACTACTTATATCTGACAACGGCTACTGGAACAGGGTGCGTTGGACTTAAAGAAAACGGTGGAACTGGCCGAATCCTTAGAGGTGACCTCCCAATATCTCGAGCCCTACTCACCTGACCACGTGGGCGCATCGTGGACACCGCAGCCGTCGCTACCCCTGTACTCGGGAGGGCCACAGACCTACGCCGCACCACGTCTCACCGGTGACCTGACCACTGCAGCAGCCTCTGGAGGCCCGAAGTGCTACTTCTGCGGCCTGGGTAAGCACCCCCGACAACGCTGCCCGGCGAGGGAGTCGTTCTGCTCCGCGTGTGGGAAGAAGGGGCACTATGCCAAAGTCTGCCGTAAGTCCACCTCCAAATCCATGAGCGCCGTGTATGACCCGCGGGGGCCGCCATCTTGGACGACCCCGGCCGCGTGCAACCCACGGGGGCCACCATCTTGGATGACTCCGGCCGCGTGCGACCCGCGGGGGCCGCCATCTTGGATGATCCCGGCCACGTGCGATCTGCGGGGGCCGCCATCTTGGACGACTCCGGCCGCAAGCGGCCAGCAGGGGCTGCCATCTCCTACCTCATCAGCCCCCTATGGCTATCTGCAGGACTCAACGGTGGCGTCGGTTACCCTGGACCTGTCCAAGCCTCATTGATTCGCCAAGTCCATGATGGTCATCGAGGTAAACGGGCACAGGGAGCATTGTTTGTTTGACAGCGGGAGTACAGAGAGCTTCATTCACCCGAATACGGTGCGTCGATACGCCCTTTCCGTGCGGCCCGTCAAACAAACGATCTCCATGGCATTGCAGTCCCGCTCTGTAAATGTCCTCGGGTGCTGCGTGGTGACCCTGAAGGTGTGGGGCACAGTATACGATAACTTCAGGCTCCTCGTTCTGCCACATCTCTGCGCTGCTGTACTCCTGGGGCTAGATTTCATGACCCATCTGCAGAGTGTCACTATACAGTATAATGGGCCTTTTCCCCCGCTCTCCGTCTGCAATCAGCGGCGTCTAAATTGCCCACCGCGCACCACCTGCAGTTTCTCGACCCTTGAAATCGCCCCTCCCTCCTTGTTTGCGAATCTCACTCCTGACTGCAAGCCCGTCGCCACCAAGAGCAGGCGGTATAGTGCTAGAGACAGGGCCTTTATCAGGTCCGAAGTCCAGCGGCTCCTCAGAGAAGGGATCATCGTGGCCAGTACCAGCCCCTGGTGAACACAAGTGGTGGTCGTTAAGACTGGGGAGAAACACAGAATGGTCATTGACTACAGTCAGACCATTAATCGATATACGCAGCTGGACGTGTACCTTCCCCGCATATCTGACATGGTCAATCAGATTGCACAATATCAGGTGTTCTCCACCATTGACTTGAAGTCGGCGTACCACCAGCTCCCTATCCGCCCGGAGGAACGCCAACATACGGCGTTCGAGGCGGATGGTCGCCTTTACCACTTCATTGGCGTCACCAACGGGGTCTCGGTTTTCCAGTGCGAATGGACCGAATGGTAGACCAGAACGGGCTGCAGGCCACCTTCCCGTACCTGGATAACGTCACCATCTGCGGACATGACCACGCTGCCAACCTCCACAGATTTCTGCACACGGCTAGTCTCCTTAATCTGACCTACAATAAGGAGAAGTGCGTGTTCCGTACATACCGCCTCGCCATCCTCGGGTACGTAGTGGATAATGGGGTCATCGGCCCCGATCCCGACCGTATGCGTCCCCTCCTGGAACTTCCCCTCCCCACTAGCCTCAAAGCGCTGAGAAGGTGCCTGGGTTTCGTCTCGTACTATGCATAGTGGGTCCCCAACTATGCGGATAAAGCCCGTCCGCTCATAAAATCCACCTCTTTTCCCCTGACGGCAGAGGCCCGTCTGACCTTCGACCGCATCAAAGCTGACATCGTGAAGGCCACGATGCACGCTATAGACGAATCCATCCCGTTCCAAGTGGAGAGCGATGCATCTGACTTCGCCCTAGCTGCCACCCTTAACCAGGCGGGCAGACCCGTGGCCTTCTTTTCACAAACACTCCAAGGCCCCAAAACCCGACACTCCTCTGTCGAAAAGGAGGCCCAAACCATAGTGGAAGCTGTACGGCACTGGCGCCACTATTTAGCTGGTAAACGGTTCACCCTACTCACGGACCAATGATCCATTGCCTTCATGTTCAACAATACGCAGTGGGGCAAGATCAAGAACGACAAGATATTGCGGTGGAGGATCGAACTCTCCACCTACAATTACGATATCTTGTATTGGCCCGGGAAGCTCAATGAGCCACCTGATGCCCTGTCCCGTGGAACATGTGCCAGTGCGCAGGTGGACCGGTTACATCTCTCCACAACGACCCCTGCCACCCGGGGGTCACCAGGTTTTTTCACTTCATTAGAGCCCGCAACCTGCCCTACTCTATTGAGGATGTCAGGTCTATAACTCGAAATTGCCAGGTCTGCGCGGAATGCAAGCCGCACTTCTACTGACCAGACAGGGCACACCTCATAAAAGCCACCCGCCCCTTTGAACGCCTAAGCATGGACTTCAAAGGCCCCCTCCCCTCATCTGAACGCAACAGTCTGGAAGACCGTTTTACTAATGCTACAGTCTAAAGGCCTTCCAGTCACCCGCTGGCAAGAGGTCCTACCGGCGGCACTGCACTCCATTAGGTCCCTCCTGTGCACAGCAACCAATGCCACCCCCCACGAATGGATGTTCGTGTTCCCCAGGAAGTCTTCCTCAGGGACTTCACTACCGTCGTGGCTGGCATACACGGGCCCTGTCCTGCTTCGGAAGCATGCCAGGACCCATAAGTCTGACCCCCTGGTCGAAAGGGTTCAACTCCTCCACGCCAACCCCCAGTACGCCTATGTGGCGTACTCCGATGGGCGGGAGGACATGGTATCTATCCGTGACCTTGCACCCGCAGGTGACTCAGGGTCCACCATGGCCCCCAACCCCTCACCCCCAATCTCCAACTTTGTCCCGACCACATAAGAACATAAGAAATAGGAGCAGGAGTAGGCCATCTGGCCCTTCGAGCCTGCCCCGCCATTCAACAAGATCATGGCTGATCTGAAGCGAATCAGTTCCACTTACCCACCTGCTCCCCATATCCCCTAATTCCCTTATCGATCAGAAAACTATCTACCCGTGATTTAAACATATTCAACGAGGAAGCCTCCACCACTTCAATGGGCAGAGAATTCCAGAGATTCACTACCCTCTGAGAGAAGAAGTTCCCCCTCAATTCTGTTCTGAACCGGCCCCCCCTTATTTTGAGGCTGTGCCCTCTAGTTCTGGTTTCCCCTTCTAAGTGGAAAGAATCTCTCCACCTCTACCCTATCCAGCCCCTTCATTATCTTATATGTCTCTATAAGATCACCCCTCATCCTTCTAAACTCCAACGAGTACAGACCCAATCTGTTTAATCTCTCCTCATAAGCTACACCCCTCATCTCCGGTATCAACCTGGTGAACCTTCTCTGCACTCCCTCCAAGGCCAATATATCCTTTCGCAAATAAGGGGACCAAAACTGCACACAGTACTCCAGTTGCGGCCTCACCAGTGCCTTGTATAGTTGCAGCAAGACCTCCCTGCTTTTATATTCTATCCCCCTCGCGATAAAGGCCAACATTCCATTCGCCTTCTTGATCACCTGCTGCACCTGCAGACTGAGTTTTTGCGATTCGTGCACAAGGACCCCCAGGTCCCACATCAGAACCACTATCCACTCCTCTCACCCCCGTATACAGCTCGCCTGAGCCCCAGGAGTCATCATCACGCACTCGACGATCGGACGAGACTATGGATGACAACAACGTCCTGGCGCTTGAAACGACACCGCGACCTGAACCTACATCGGAACCGGCACTACGGCGGTCTCAGCGGCAGAGCAAGCCTCCGGATAGACTGAACCTGTAAATATTGTTCACTCTGCCTCACCCCCGACGGACTCTTTTTTTTAAACAGGGGCTGAATGTGGTAAACCACTGTTATCTGTTATGGTTAACCACTGTTAGTTAGTATCTATTATTACCTGTATATGTGGCACATCCCTGTCGGCTCCGCCCAAGACTCCTCCCCCTGGTCCGGGTATAAAGGCGATGGCTCCTCCCCCTAGCCTTTAGTATAGACCAGATCTCCGACAGGGATGGCTCCAAGTTCTTGTTAATAAAAGCCTATTTGTCTTGCATACAACTAGTCTTAGCTTGATTGATAGTGCATCAGGCAGGCCATTTAGGACATGAGATGAAGAGGAATTTCTTCATTCAGAGGTTGGTGAATTTTTAGAATTTTCTACCCCAGAGGGGTGTAGAAACTCAATGTTTTAGCATGTTCAAGGCAGAACCAATCCAGGATACCAGTGACATCAAGAGCTACAGGGATAGCGTGCAAAAGTGGCACTAAGATACATAATCAGTCATAATTTAATTAAATGGCAGAGCAGGCTCGATGGGCAAAAATGGTCTTCTCCTGCTTCTATGGCATTAGAATGCATTCTGCAGGAAGTCACATTACAGAACCATCCAGAGTGTGGACATATCGTACTCAACTGAGAATGGGAACCAATGTAACATCTACACTTGCGTAATCACACTGTATCCACACACAAATAGAAAACCACGTAATGTGTTCACCCACATAGATTAGTAGGGAAGACAGGAAGAAAGCAGCTGCAGACATTTAAGTAGATAATTCATGACTTGCAGCAAAAGTATATCCTACTGTGGCACAACAGTCAGCCCTGAAGGAAAAACATGCATTGACTCTTTGAGATGCTGCATTCCTGACTGCTCATCAATATCAAGGAGAGGACATCTGTGCATCTGGGAAATGCACAGTGTGTAATGTAAATTACAAAAATCACTCAGAAGTTCATACTGGAACTTAGCATGCAGATGATTTTCAAATACAATCCCTTGTTAGCTGTACAATATTTGAAAAACCTTTAGGCAAGTTAATTGTTATTGAAGTGTAAACTTATTCAAAGATTGTAAAAAGGCAGATGGTGACCAATGACTAAACAGTTCATAGAGGGTGAGATGGAAGTAAACTGAAGTGAGAACGAGCACAAGTGTCAAGCACAGAGGGACAGGAAACTGTTCCCTACATATGAACAAAAGTCACTTATCTTTGTTAGGAATGGGTTAACAGATCTTCCAATTAAGTTCTCATTTGATGTCAATTATTCAATCGAAGTCACTGATATACAAAAGGGGTTACAGGTGGCACTGGGTGTTGATGGAGAATTGTATGTGGAGTTGGATCAAATAAATAAAGGTAGTTTATGAAGAAGCAGAACTCATGTCTCCTTTACTGAACTGCAACCGAGAGGCTTAAACAGTCCTTACCTTGAACTTCCAGGGTATATCTGTACAAGAGATATGATGCATTGTGTCGAGGTGTTATGTGGAACTCATAAACTCCACTGTCAGCCAGACTCAATTTGAACAACACAAGAGATGCATTCGTGGCATCATAATGAATTCGGTGTTTATAAAACACATCTGTAGCAATCACCGTGAACCACGGTTGATGATTCACAACTTTAGTAACATAGGCACGGGAAGTAAACTGCCAAACAATTTCTTCTAGATCAAAAATGGATGCACCTTTGTATCCACTTAGAGTGAGATTTTCTTCTGTTTCCCTAAGATAGTAGTATTTTTCAAATGCGGATATTGAAGTCTGTAAATGAACTGCAAAAGACATTGAAATACTTCAGTGAATTTAGTCAAAACATCTTGTTACATTAACATATTAAAAATAGTAAGTAAAGCAGAGCATTTCAGGGTGTGGGTAGAGGTGACAAAAATAAATTTAAGTGTAAATACACCAATCTAGGCAGGTAGGTGTAGAACATGGGGCAGGATCCAGGATACACTGGCTTCCATCCCATATGCATTCTAAAGGAAGTCACATTACAGAACCATCCAGAGTGTAGACAGGTACATATCGTACTCAACTGAGAATGGGAACCAATGTAACATCTACACTTGCGTAATCACACTGTATCCACACACAAATAGAAAACCATGTAATGTGCTCACCCACATAGATTAGTAGGAAAGACAGGAAGAAAGCAGCTGCAGACATTTAAGTAGATAATTCATGACTTGCAGCAAAAATATATCCTTGTCAGGAGGAAAGATTCTAAGAGAGGGATAAAACAACCATGGCTAATCAAGGAAGTTAATGAGAGTATTAAGCTGGGGAAAAAAAAAGCATATAAAGAGGCAAAGTCAGTGATAGCACCAAAGAAAGAACAGTACAGCACAGCAACTGGCCCTTCAGCCCTCCAAGTCCGTGCCGTGGCTGGGATAAATTCAGAATCCATCAAAGTAGGACTAAAAAGATAATAGAGAGCAAATAAACCTCAAGACCAAACTTGCAAGGAATATAAAAACTGACAATAAATGCTTCCTTAAATATATAAAAAGGAAGAGAGAGGTCAAAGTGAATATAAGCCCTTTAGAACATGAACCAGGGGAAATAGTTATGGGGAACAAGGAAATGGCAGAGGAGTTAAACAGATATTTTGCATCAGTCTTTACGGTGTAAGAAACTTCAAACATCTCATTAATACTGAAGTATACAGGGGCGGAATTAAGTACCATCATTACAGAGTCAGTATTAGACAAACAAATGCAGCTGAAGACAGATAGGTCCGCAGGCCCTGATGGCTTGCATCCTAGGGTCCTAAAAGAAGTAGCTACAGAGATAATGAATGCATTGGTTGTAATTTTCCAAATATACTTGGATTCTGGAGAAGTTCCGCAGATTTGGAAAACTGCTAATTGTGACACCGTTATTCAAAAAGGGAGGGAGGCAAAAAAACAGGTAACAACAGGCTGATTAGCCTAACATCTATTGTTGAAAAAATGTTGTAAATAATTGTTAAGGAAGTAATAGCAGCACATCTGGAAAATCATAATTAATCAAGCAGAACCAGTTTTTCCAAGGAAGTCTCAACCAGAGTGGATAGAGGGGAACCAGTAGATATAGTGTTTGGACTTCCAGAAGGTCGACAAGATACCTCACAAAAGATTAAGTCATAAGAATCTATGGTGTTGGAGGTAATATATTGGCATGGGTAGAGAATTGGCTCATGAGCAGGAAACAACAAGTGGAATTAAGGGATCTTTTTACGGGTTGGCGACCTGTAACCCCAATGGGGTTCCACAAGGATCAGTGCGGGGACCGCAACTGTTTATAATATATATTTATGGCTTGAAGGAAGGAAGCAAATGTGCTGTAGTCAAATTTACGGACAACACTGTGGCCAAATGGGCCGCCTAAAATGGCGATTTATAAAGCACTCTGGGACAATTGGGCAAGAACTAAAACAGCAGGCTGCAGCCTAAAAGACAGAGATAAACAGGCTGCAGTGCAGCCGACTGAATACACAGGATGTGGGCTATCTCCAGGACAAAGGGGACTTTCTGGTCAAACTGGGTTGTTTACCAGACATAGGGGCGCCGTAACCCCTTATATGGGAGGGAGGTGTGTGTCCTACTTGCCCCCAGCACCTACAGACACAGCCATTGGGGACACATCCAGAGATTGGTGTGGCAGCACTCGATTGGACTTTATTGATCAGGGTGATCAAGTCCTGATCGATTGATTGGCAATGGCCAAAAGGGGCGCTAATCCCAACAGGGTATAAAAGGTGCTGTGCAACCAAGAATTTCTCTCTCTCTCTCTGACCTCATGAACGAGCTACAACATCGGTGACCATCGCCAGCAACGACCAGCATGAGGAGAGCCACCACACCCGAGAAGGATGGAAGACCAGAACTGGAGTGCCAGACCAGACCAAAGGACCAGACTACACAGAGGACGACTGAGACCAGCGCACAGATAAAGGCCAATATCTGTTTGGGTACTTGCAAAGTTAAGTCAAGGTCTAGTACTGGACTTGAATTTTAGTATTTTCTGTAAGATAACTTATTGTTGGTTGGGTGGGTGATTACTGATTGTGTGTTTTAAATAAATATTATTGTATAACAAGAAGTCTACTCGCAATTCTTTGTCCACCGTATAAGGGTTAAAACAGACTGTGCGACAGGCACAACAACACAAAAATAGGTGGAAAGGAAGGTTGTGAGAGGGATACAAATAGTTTGCAAACAGATATTGATACAGAACCATCCATAAGTGGGCACAATGTTGGCAAATGGAGTATAATGTGGGAAAATGTGAAGTTGTTCATTCTGGAAGGGAGAACAGAATATTATTTAAATACAGAAAAATTGTGGAAAACTGCAATGCAAATGGAGTTGTGGGTACTTGTGCACAAAACAAAAAGTTAACACCGATGCAGCAGGAAAGCTAATGAATGTTGGCCCTTATTTCAGGGGGGTTGGAGTGGAAGAGTAGGGAAGTCTTGCTGCAACTGTACAAGGCACTGGTGAGACCACAACTGGAGTACTGTGAGCAGTTTTGGTCCCCTTATTTAAGGAAAGATATTATTTCATTGGATGCAGTTTAGAGAAGGTTCACTAGGTTGATCCCCGGTATGGATAAATTGTCTTATGAGGAAAGGTTGAACAGGTTGGGTCTCTACTCATTGGAATTTAGAAGAATGAGAGGTGATCTCATTCAAACATAAAGGATTCTTATGGGGCTTGATAGGATAAATGCTGAGAGGATGATTTCCCCCATAAGAGTCTAGGACCAGAGCGCATAGTAAAAGGGGCGCCAATTTAAGACCGATACGAGGAGGAATCTCTTCTCTGAGGGTTGAGTGTCTTTGGAACTCCTTGCCACAGAGAGTTTGTGCGTATTTAAGGTTGAGATAGATATATTTTTGATCAGTAAGGGAATCAAAAGGTTACAAGGAAAGGTCAGGAACGTGGACGTGAGGAATGTCAGATTAGTCATGATCCTATTAAATGGTGGAGCAGGCTCTGGGGGCTGAACGGCCTACTATTGTTCCTATTTCTTATGGGTCTTATTATGATCTTAGAGTGACTACACATCTGAAATCTTTCAGCTGATCAGAGAGTTAGCATGGATTTTTAAAGTGGAGGTCAAGGTCAACAAACCTGATTGAATCAGAGCAGGAGAGGGGACATGTCTATGGAAGCCATTTATAAGAACTTCCAGAAGGCATTTGATAAAGCTCCTTAAAAGAGACTGCTAGCTAAAGTTGAAACTCGAGGAATTAAAGGCAATTACTGACCTGTTTTGGAAACTGGCTGAGTGATAAAACATGCGGTTTAGGTACTAATGAGCACTCTAATTGGAAGGCAGTGACAAGGACTTGTATTCTTTTGCTTCGACTATTCACTGTATTAACACCTTGAGTGAAAGGATAGAAAGCCATACACCCAAGTTTGCCTACAATAAAGATACCTGCCATTGAAAGCATTGCATTCGGAAGCTTAAAGTTAGAAAGAGATATTGGTGAACTACATGAATGGGCAAACTGATTTCAAGATAGGTTAATGTGAGGTCATCCACATTGTACCTAAAAATAGAACAGTGAACTTTCTAAAAATCACTAGAGACAACAACAGTTCAAAAAGGATTGGTGTCTCGGGTGCACAGATTATGAAGATGTCATACAAATGTGAAGTTATCCACTTTGGAAGAAATAATAGTAAATTGGAATATTATTTAAATGGAGAAAAATTACATCGTGCGACTGTGCAGAGGGACCTGGGGGTCCTTGTGCACGAATCGCAAAAACTCAGTCTGCAGGTGCAGCAGGTGATCAAGAAGGCGAATGGAATGTTGGCCTTTATCGCGAGGGGGATAGAATATAAAAGCAGGGAGGTCTTGCTGCAACTATACAAGGCACTGGTGAGGCCGCAACTGGAGTACTGTGTGCAGTTTTGGTCCCCTTATTTGCGAAAGGATATATTGGCCTTGGAGGGAGTGCAGAGAAGGTTCACCAGGTTGATACCGGAGATGAGGGGTGTAGCTTATGAGGAGAGATTAAACAGATTGGGTCTGTACTCGTTGGAGTTTAGAAGGATGAGGGGTGATCTTATAGAGACATATAAGATAATGAAGGGGCTGGATAGGGTAGAGGTGGAGAGATTCTTTCCACTTAGAAGGGAAACCAGAACTAGAGGGCACAGCCTCAAAATAAGGGGGGGCCGGTTCAGAACAGAGTTGAGGGGGAACTTCTTCTCTCAGAGGGTAGTGAATCTCTGGAATTCTCTGCCCATTGAAGTGGTGGAGGCTTCCTCGTTGAATATGTTTAAATCACGGGTAGATAGTTTTCTGATCGATAAGGGAATTAGGGGATATGGGGAGCAGGTGGGTAAGTGGAACTGATTCGCTTCAGATCAGCCATGATCTTGTTGAATGGCGGGGCAGGCTCGAAGGGCCAGATGGCCTACTCCTGCTCCTATTTCTTATGTTCTTATGTACACAGGTACAGAAAATAAACAAAAGGCCTAATGGAATGCTGGCCTTTATATTTAGAGGATTAAAATATAAAAGGGGTAGGAATCAAGCTTCAGCTAACCAAATCTTTTGTTATACCACAGCTGGGAGTGTGGTGAACTGTGCAGGCTTAGGAGGTAGCGCAATGTAGTTTTACCGGAATGATACCTGACTACAAGGAAAGATATTATACAAACTACAACTGTATTTTCTGGAATTTCAAAAGCAATGGGGTGATTTGAGAAGTTTTCAAAATATTAACAAGAACAGAGATAAATAGAACAGATAGATATTGGAAAGTCAAGAGCTAGAACAAATAGTCTAAACATTAGATAGTCTCACAACACCAGGTTAAAGTCCAACAGGTTTATTTGGATCTCACCTGATGAAGGGGCAACGCTCCAAAAGCTCGTGCTACCAAATAAACCTGTTGGACTTTAACCTGGTGTTGTGAGACTACTTACTTTGCCCACCCTAGTCCAATGCCGGCATCTCCACATCACGGCTAAACATTAGAGCGAGACCGTCCCACAATGAAATGTGGAAATATTTCCACACACAAAGGGTGTAGAAGTTTTAAAACTTTCTTCCACGAACAGGATTTGACGGTAGATTGAGTTTAAATTTTAAAGGGGCGGAATTTTACAACCTCATCTCGCCTATATTTCGGTGTGGTGAGGTCGTAAGATCGTGTGAGAAGGAAAAAACGGGAATCATGCCCATTTTCCCACCGGTTCCCATTTTCCCAAACTGTTTTTGCGTGCGTAATGAGACACGCCCCCAAAATGGGCATGACATCAGCATGCATCTAAATATCATTAATGCAGTACTCTCAGAATCGTCCCCCCACACTTATCTTGATGACCTAGTCGGCGGGCTTTCATGCCGGCGAGGAAAATACCTGCTCCACAAAAGTCTTCAGCAGGTACAGCAGTAGCGAAGGGGAGAGAGGAGATAAGTCGCGTTGGGGTGGCACGGTGGTTAGCACTGCTGACTCATAGCGCCAGGGTCCCAGGTTCGGATCCCAGCTTGGGTCACTGTCTGTGTGGAGTCTGCACATTCTCCCCTGCGTGGGTTTCCTCCGGGTGCCTCCCACAGTCCAAAGATGTGCGCATTAGATGGATTGGCCATACTAAATTGCCCCTTAGTATCCGGGGGCTAGCTAAGGTAAATGCATGGGGTTACGGGGATAGGGCCTGAGTAAGAGAGTGGTCGGTGCATACCTGATGGGCAAAATGGCCTCCTTCTGCACTGTAGGATTCTATGATTCTAAGTCGCCCTGATCACAGGCCTCCGTGTTACAAGTGGGGGGGAGGGGGACACAGACGTGGCCAGGTGCATGTTTTGGTGGGGGGTTGTGTGGGTTTTGGGGAAGAGAGGAAGATGCCTGTTGAGCTCAGGGCTAGGCACTGTCTGTGGCCAGCAGGAGGTGGGGATGCAAAGCTTGGGGGTCATCACTGGCTGGTGTTGAGTGCATTCCCTCTGGCTGCTGAGCCAACCCCCGAGAGCTCTCTTCGTGAGTGCAGTTGCCATGGCACCCTTCCATCTGCCAGCTACACAGGGTGGGATTTTCAGGCTGTGCTCGCCCCAAGACTGGAAAATCCCGTTTGAGGTCAACGGACCTTTGCATGATCCGTGTTCCAATCGCTACGATTCCCGGGGTGGGTGGGACGGGAAAATTCCATCCGCTCTGTCTGACTGCTGATATTTCATTCTTGTAACCCCACTAAGCAAAAACAGCAAACAGGTTTCAGAGCTGCTGTTCTAAAGAAGAGGGCACATGGCTCCTCATACAGAATGGACCCATCAGTGCTGTCCTCCATGGGAACACATCCCCTGATGGTAAGGAGGGTGCCTCTCCCCCATCTGGATTAACAGTTAAGCTTTCCTGGAAGGCACTGCACCAGAAATCCAACTGGCTACGCTCATGTCTATGCTTGAAGGCTTCCCAAAGGGGACTCCGCACAGCCACCAGTATGCTGTCCATACTCCGCATGGCAAGGATGCAGCCATCTTCTCATGTAGAGACAGAAGGGGCTATTGAAAGCCTGATGGCTGGAAGGGCACGTCGTGTTAGGGTTGTGGACGGTTGGGTAGGGTATGTTGGGAGGTGGGCCTCGACGGACAGGGGCTGTGAGATGAGGTTGCCATTGGGGTTGGATGCAGGTGCTAGCGGGTCGGGTGCTGGATGGCCGCTGGGTGTCAGGTGGTGGGGGGAGGGGCATTGCCATCAGGGTTAGAGGCTGGTACTAGGGAGTCAGATACTGGAAGACCATGGGAAGTCAGGGGGTAGATGGACATTGCAAGTGCAAACTGATGGGACCAATGCCAGAACTCTTGCTGCCTGAACAAGGTCATTAATCTTCTTCTGCACTGGTGGCTGGTCCTACCTGCCAGTGCATGGGCACTGATGGGCACTGACTCCCACGCCACTTTGCCTTTCCCTGGCTTGTCACCCGTCCGGGCAGAAGAATCTGATCCTCCTCTTCTCCACTGCACTCAGCCTAGCTCTCCCTCAATGAATCTTGGGGCTCTTCTTCGTGACGCCAACTACCAGGCCTGACTGCTATCATTAAAGCTTATAATGAGTTCTCCCTTGTTGGGGAGTTCAGCTGCTGGCAGTTTGGGCGAATTATGCGTCTGGAGGCTCCATTCCAGCAGGAATCACAAAGCAAGAGGCTGCTTTGTTGTAACAAGAGGGGAGGCAAGGCTGTGCTGATGGTGTGTGTGTGGGTTGGGTTGGGGGGGGGGTCGTGTCGGGGGGGGGGCGGGGGGGGAGGGGGGCGGGGGGGCGGGGGACTCTGAAGGGGTGCTGATTTGGGCGGGGGGGAGCAAAACTCTGCAGATGTGATGGGGGGGAAGCAGGAATCTGCAGAGAAGTGAGTGGGGGAAGGGGGAACTCTGCAGAGGTGGTGATCAAGGGGTGGGTGAAGGGGGAACTCTTCAGGGATGGTGATCGGGGGGTGGTGGGTGAAAGGGGGGAACTCTGCAGGGATGGTGATCGGGGAGGCGAGAACTCTACAAATGGGTATGGCGTTGGGGAGGCGAAAAAAGTCCATTTGGGAGGGTTGGCAATGCCCGTAGGGTGGTGATGTCCATGGGGGGAGGGCCTATGTGCACAGCGGCTGGTGGGGGTTGCCGACAGGAGATCTCCCCTCACGCTGGGAGATCAGGGCACATGCGCGATGGTGACCCTCAAGCTCAGCAGCCGTATTCTGAGTGAGATTAGGAACCACTCCCTCCCCCTGCTGACGAGAAACGCATGGTGGCTCCTTTTTTCAACCAAGTGTCATAAGATTGCATTTTTTTACTCACCGGAATAAAACAAATCTGAAACTCTCCCGATTTCTTGCTCAACACCGAAGAGTGTTTTTTGGTAAGATCGCCCCCATAATCAATCCTTATACTCCTCCCTCTCCCATTTCACATTCTGTTCACTTTCTCCTGCCTCTCTCAACTCCTCATCTTCTCTCACACTCACTTTGTCTCATAGAAATCATAGAAACCCTACAGTACAGAAAGAGGCCATTTGGCCCATCGGGTCTGCACCGACCACAATCCCACCCAAGCCCTACCCCATATCCCCACGTGTCTGCGTGGGTTTCCTCCGGGTGCTCCGGTTTCCTCCCACAGTCCAAAGATGTGCGGGTTAGGTTGATTAGCCATGCTAAAAATTGCCCTTAGTGTCCTGAGATGCGTAGGTTAGAGGGATTAGTGGGTAAATATGTAGGGATATGGGGGTAGGGCCTGGGTGGTATTGTGGTCGGTGCAGACCCGATGGGCCAAATGACCTCTTTCTGTACTGTAGGGTTTCTATGATTCTACTGTGGGTGCCCTGTAGGCCCAAAATGTCACACAGCCTGGCATTGCATCCCAGCACCCACCAGAGCCTGAGACACCCCCCACAAGCACTTGAAGCATAGACATGGGTGCACACACCTGGATCTCTGGTGCAGTGGCTTCCAGGAATGGCTTGCAGTTCAAGGAGATGGTGGAGAAGCAACCTCGTGACTAACATGAGGACATTGAGGACAGCACTGCAGAGTCCATGCAGTACGAGGAGCTGCGTTAACACCTACAAAGCTCTCTTAATTGGAGCAGCAGCTGTCAGACCCAGTTCTTGTTACTGTCAGTGTGGCCTGAGATGGAATGTCTACAGAAACCACAGAGGCTCTCCAGTAGACAGATGGCAGGGTAACCATGGCAACATCAGGTGGTTGGGGGGGTTGACCTCATATGCAACCCCTCAGGAGTCATCCAGTGGGCAGAAGGAATGCCCACAACATGAGCCCCAAGCCAGCAGCGACCCTCAACCACAGGACCCCCGGACTGGCACAAGCCCCCCCAAACCATTGCACTCATACAAGCACCCCCACCCCGCATCATGGCGGTGATTGAGACCCCATCTGCACCCTGCAGGTTGATGCTCAGTGCTATTGACCTTCTCGCTCACCATCGTCACTGTTGCACCTGAACCACACTTGCACAGAGCAAGCCCACCCACAGTGATTCCCGTTTGTGCTGCTGTCCCTTTAAAAGGATGAGTGATTCCCACTATGGGGCCATCAGTTTAGCAGCAAAACTGGGAGCAGTGGCCATGGCTGGGACTGCATCCATCTGAACCCACTGCAAATGTCACCATCCTCACAACAATGTGTGGGGTCTGGGGGAACAGGGACCAGTCAGCTGGCACTGCCTGTGGTCGGGGCACAGGCTGGTGAGAAGGGAGTACTGGTGTTACTCGCCCCCTCCCCCGGTAAAGGTGGAGCTGTGGCTTATGGGCCCACCATCAGGGCATCTGCTGCACCGACTGAATTCAGCCCATTCTCTTGTACTTTGACATTTCCTCCGCTTCTTTCTCTCATTCCCCCCGCCCCCTCCCCCCTCTCATACTCACTGATCCAGGCCACACTGACGATGCTGGCGAACCTCATGCTGCTCGCGACGCCCTCCCGCGCTTCCCGCCAAAATCCCCGCGCGCTCCCATCCGGGCCACCGGGAGAGGCGGGGCCTCCCCCATCCGGGACACCGGCAGAGGCAGGGCCAGGGGGTTGACGCTTGCATTGGAATTGATGCCGGGAGGAGAGGGCGGGGCCTTGGCCAGTGCGGTGCAGCCAATGAGCGCTCACCGCGTCACAATGGGCGTTGCTGGGCCTGTCATGGCAAGGGGCGGAGCCTTGTAGACAGGTGGTGTCTCGTGCAGGGGCGGGGCCTGGGGGGTGTGGGCGGAGCAGGCAACTTTTGCCTGGACCACATCAAGTTTCTTCAGTGTTGTGGGAGCTGCACCCATCCAGGTAAGTGCAGAGTATTCCATCACATCCCTGACTTGGCTTTAGAGATGCTGATTTGATATTGTCACATCTATTAGTATACAGTGAAAGGTATTGTTTCTTGTGTGCTATACAGACCGAGCATACCGTTCATAGAGAAGGAAAGGAGAGAGTGCAGCATGTAGTGTTACAGTCATAGCTAGGGTGTAGAGAAAGATCAACTTAATACAAGGTAGGATCATTCAAAAGTCTGATGGCAGCAAGAAAGAAGCTGTTCTTGAGTCAGTTCGTACGTGACCTCAGACTTTTGTATCTTTTTCCCAGTGGAAGAGGGTATGTCCAGGGTGCATGGGGTCCTTAATTATGCTGGCTGCTTTTCCAAGGCAGCTGGAAACGTAAACAGAGTCAATGGATGGGAGGCTGGTTTGTAGAATGGTCTGGGCTTCATTCACGGCCCTTTGCAGTTTCTCGCAGTCTTAGGCAGAGCAGGAGCCATACCAAGCAGTGATACAACCAGAAAGAATTATTTCTATGGTGCATCTGTAAACGTTGGAGAGAGTCGTAGCTGACATACCAAATTTCCTTAATCTTCTGAGAAAGTAGAGACGTTGGTGAGCTTTCTTAACCATTGTATCGGCACGGGGAGACCAGGACAGGTTGTTGGTGATCTGGACACCCAAAAACCTGAAGCTGTCGACTATTTCTACTTCGTCCCCATTATTGTAGACAGGGGTATATTCTCCACTCCTTTGTTTTGTTGACATTGAGGGAGAGATTGTCATCACACCAGTTCACCAGATTCTCATTCCTGTACTCTGTCTCATCATTGTTTGAGATCCGACCCACTACGGTGGTGTCATCAGCAAACTTGAAAATCGAGTTGGAGGGGAATTTGGCCACAAGGTCACAGATGTAAAAGAAGCATAGTAGGGGGCTAAGGACACAACTTTGTGGGGCACCGGTGTTGAGAATGATTGTGGAGGAGGTGATGTTGCCCATGCTTACTGATTGAGGTCTATGGGTTAGGAAGTTGGGAAGTTCAGGATCCATTCACAGAGGGAGGAGCCGAGCCCCAGGTTGTAGTGTTTGGGGATGAGTTTCATCGGAATAATGGCGTTGAAGACTGAGTTGTCGTCCATAAATAGGAATCTGACGTGGGTGTCTTTGTTATGTAGGTTTCCAGAGTTAAGTGCAGGGCCAGGGAGATGGCGTCTGCTGTGGACCTATTGCAGCGATAGGCAAACTGTAGTAGATCCAGGAGGCTGGAATTGATTTGTGCCATGACTAACCTTTCAAAGCACCTCATAATGATGGATGTCAGAGCCACCGGATAATAGTCATTAAGGCATGCTGCTTAGCTTTTCTTTGGTACCGGGAGGATGGTCATCTCCTTGAAGCAGTTAGGGTTTTCGGACTGTTGTTCAGAGAAGTTGAAGATGTCTGCGAATACCCTCAGCGGCTGATCCACGCAGGATCTGAGTGCTCATCTGGATACCCCATCAGGGCCAGTCGCTTATCGTGGGTTGACCTTCGAGAAGGCTGCTTTGACATCTGCAATGGTGACCTCATAGAGTTTCATCTGAGGCTTCCGGGATGGAGGGTGTGCTCTCACTGACCTCTTGCTCAAACGGGCATAGACTGCATTGAGCTCGTCAGGGAGGGGTGCATTGGTGCCAACAATTTTACATGCCTTCATCTTGCCTACTTTATATTTAAGATATCACAGGCATTCGGCCTCTGACCTTCGCATAAGCGTTCTCCAAGGCGTCCTTCACGACACACAACAGTGCAGAGTCGCTGAGCAGAAACTGATAGCCAAGTTCCGCACACACGAGGATGGCCTCAACCGGGATTTTGGATTCATGTCACACTATCTGTAACCCCCACAGCTTGCCTGGACTTGCAGAATCTCACTGGCTGTCCTGTCCGGAGACAATACACATCTCTTTAACCTGTGCTTAATGCGCTCTCCACTCACATTGTTTGTACCTTTAAGACTTGATTATCTGTAAAGACTGCATTCCAATCATTATTCTGTAAATTGAGTTTGTGTCTTTATATGCCCTGTTTGTGAGCAGATCTCCACTCCACCTGACGAAGGGGCAGCGCTCCGAAAGCTAGTGGCATTTGCTACCAAATAAACCTGTTGGACTTTAACCTGGTGTAGTTAAACTTCTTACTGTGTTTACCCCAGTCCAACGCCGGCATCTCCACATTCTGTATATTCAACCAGCGTTCATATTTTCCAGTGGATTTCCCTGCTCTACTAATGACAGTTGCATCCTTCCATTGACTAGATCCTTCAGGCAAGTAAATCACTTTTGTACCAACTGTTGGCAGTTGTCCTTTAGAAAAAATGGCCTGTTCGGAGTCATCAGAAATAGTGTTCCTCTACAGATACCCTGTCAATTTCTTCTGTACTTCCTACAAACCTCGCACTGATCACTGACTTGTCCTATAAGCTTAGTATAGCCCTCATCTCTTACAGCTGCATCCTTTAATAAATTTTGCAGCCTCCATGGAGATGAATGCGCAAATTGCCAATGCAGCTTCAACACAATGAGCTTTTTATTAGCTAAAGTCCCATTTCCAGATGCTAGTAACAGTCCTTAACCTCTACCTGAAAAATTATTTTCAGAATAGTGTCCCAACTGTATAAATTGTAAGTCCACTATTTTTCCAAAACTGTTGCCTTATCATTTTCCATATTCAGTTTCATGTGTGCTTTCTTGGTCTACTCAGAAACAAAGGTATCTCACTTGACAACATCTGAGCTGATGAAATGATTCATTCCGGCAATATTGCAAGGGATCACCATTCTTTTCAGTGACTTCGGGGTATTATCATCCCCAAACCTGAAACTTGTGGAACTTCCAAATTCTTTAATCTTGTTCTGATTTTCATCATTTGAAGAGTCCAGGTAACATTTTAACCAGTCAATTCCACACATTGAGGGGTTACGGGACTTATTTGTTGGGTCATGGGGTGGGGGAAGACATACAGAGGTGATAAAATATAACACAATATAGCAAGCTCGCAGAACAGGGCCACACGCCTGGATCTTCCTTGAATCTATGTCTCAGTAAACCTTCTATTCTCAATGCTAAAAGATCCACAGATGCTTTCCTTACATTCATTCTTATTGTGGATGTGACTTCTCTGGTATTTGTGTGTTACTGTGAAGTGAGAAGCAAAAACTGAGTTTGACAACAAGCTGTAGGGGTCCATGTTCTGTTATCAGAAGAGCATGTTTTGAATGTAAACATGTCACCTACACATTATCCACATTGCAGAAAGAGACAATGTCATCGCTGGCATCCTATACAGAGTTTAAACCTCCAAAATGTGACAGGGAACTGACAGTGCACCTGCCAGCAGTGTGTTTGAGTTACCAGTATGAAAATGAAAACAAATATATTTGATAGGTATATACCGAAGGGCAAGAGTTATAGCTGGGGGAAAGGAAATTATGATGCGATTAGGCGAGATTTAGCTGGCATAGGTTGGGGAAGGAAACTGCAGGGGATGGGCACAATTGTAATGTGGAACTTGTTCAAGGAACAGCTACTACGCGTCCTTGATAAATATGTACCTGTCAGGCAGGGAGGAAGCAGACGTGCGAGGGAACCGTGGTTTACTAAGGAGGTTGAATCTCTTGTGAAGAGGAAGAAGGAGACTTATGTAAAGATGAGACGTGAAGGCTCAGTTAGGGCGCTTGAGTGTTACAAGTTAGCCAGGAAGGACCTAAAGAAAGAGTTAAGAAGAGCCAGGAGGGGACATGAGAAGTCTTTGGCGGGTCGGATCAAGGAAAACCCTAAAGCTTTCTATAGGTATGTCAGGAGTAAAAGAATGACTAGGGTAAGATTAGGGCAGTCAAGGACAGGAGTGGGAAGTTGTGCGTGGAGTCTGACGAGATAGGAGAGGCACTAAATGAATATTTTTCATCGGTATTCACACTGGAGAGGGACAGTGTTGTTGAGGGGAGTACTGAGATGCAGGCTGTTGGACTGGATGGTATTGATGTTCATAAGGAGGAGGTGTTAACAATTCTGGAAAGGGTAAAAATAGATAAGTCCCCTGGGCCAGATGGGATTTATCCTAGGATTCTCTGGGAGGCTAGAGAGGAGATTGCAGAGCCTTTGGCTTTGATCTTTGTGTCGTCATTGTCTACAGGAACAGTGCCAGAAGACTGGAGGATAGCAAATGTTGTCGCCTTGTTCAAGAAGGGGAGTAGGGACAACCCTGGTAATTATAGACCGGTGAGCCTTACTTCTGTTGTGGGCAAAGTATTGGATAGGATTTATAATCACCTAGAAAGGAATAATTTGATTAGGGATAGTCAGCACGGTTTTGTGAAGGGTAGGTCGTGCCTCACAAACCTTATTGAGTTCTTTGAGAAGGTGACCAAAGAGCTGGATGAGGGTAAAGCGGTTGATGTGGTGTATATAGATTTCAGCAAAGCGTTTGATAAGGTTCCCCATGGTAAGCTTTTGCAGAAAATACGGACACATGGGATTGAGGATGATTTAGTGGTTTGGATCAGGAATTGGCTAGCTGTAAGAAAACAAAGGGTGGTGGTTGATAGGAAATATTCATCCTGGAGTTCAGTTACTAGTGGTGTACCGCAAGGATCTGTTTTGGGGCCACTGCTGTTTGTCATTTTTATTAATGACTTGGATGAGGGCGTGGAAGGATGGATTAGTAAATTTGCGGATGACACTAAAGTCGGTGGAGTTGTAGACAGTGCGGAGGGAAGTGGCAGGTTACAGAGGGATATAGATAAGCTGCAGAGCTGGGCTGAGAGGTGGCAAATGGAGTTTAATGCGGAAAAGTGTGAGGTGATTCACTTTGGAAGGAGTAACAGGAATACAGAGTACTGGGCTAATGGTAAGATACTTGGTAGTGTGGATGAACAGAGGGATCTGGGTGTCCATGTGCACAGATCCCTGAAAGTTGGCGCCCAGGTTGTTAGGGTTGTTAAGAAGGCGTATGGTGTGTTAGCTTTTATTGGGAGAGGGATTGAGTTTCGGAGCCAGGAGGTCATGCTGCAATTGTACAAAACTCTGGTGCGGCCGCATTTGGAGAATTGCGTACAGTTCTGGTCGCCGTATTATAGGAAAGATGTGGAAGTGTTGGAAAGGGTGCAGAGGAGATTTACCAGGATGTTGCCTGGTATGGTGGGAAAATCGTATGAGGAAAGGCTGAGGGGCTTGAGGTTGTTTTCGTTAGAGAGAAGAAGGTTAAGAGGTGACTTAATAGAGGCATACAAGATGATCAGAGGATTAGATAGGGTGGATAGTGAGAGCCTTTTTCCTCGGATGGTGTTGGCTAGCACGAGGGGACATAGCTTTAAATTGAGGGGTGAGAGATATAGGACAGATGTTAGAGGTAGGTTCTTTACTCAGAGAGTAGTAAGGGCGTGGAATGCCCTGCCTGCAGCAGTGGTGGACTCGTCAACGTTGAGAGCGTTCAAGTGGTTATTGGATAAACATATGGATGATATTGGAATAGTGTAGATTAGAGGGGCTTTAGATTGGTCGGCGCAACATCGAGGGCCGAAGGGCCTGTACTGCGCTGTAATGTTCTATGTTCTATATACCTCTTCATTGTTTTCTTTTGCAAGACTACATGAAAAAAATAGAAGTATTTTTTTCAGAGGGTGAAAGGATTGTTCTATCAATAAGACACACAGAGCAATCCAGAACTGCATATATTGAAACCTTTATTGTTTGCTATTTTAAAAATTGACTTTTTGCTGCACTCAAAGGATGGCTGCTGCAAGCCACATGACCACAGGATTGGCACTTTATTCTGGAAGCTGCCAACAGGAGTAACAAGAACAAGTTTCTTCTCTCATCATCAATTGTTAACCAGGGTACTTTCAGATTGAATGCCATTATGCCAGCAAAGTTGTTAACAGACCAATCTCCCGGTTGGAACTGTCCAGGTCCGTTTGAGAAGGGGATCCTTGAGGGCACAACACACATCACTTACATTTTTATAAGCTTACCCCTCTAGCAGAATCAAAGGGTCTGCTTCCCAACACAAGAACCTCAATATGGACAGTAACTCTTTCAATGACTTGGACATTATCAGTCCTGAAACCAAAAACCAATTCCGAACAATAGATAAACAGCCCTTTTTACATCGTTGTTAAGTAAGGTCACGTAACATGTGACAATTTTTATATCTCTATATTCCTTTTGAGAGATGAGAAAACCTCAGACTGCTGTTTTAACACCAAATGGAAAGAGTTCCAGCAGCCTGGCTAATCAAGCAGCTGGCCACCATCTCTAAAATCCTAATAGCCTGATTGATTTTTAAGTCTCTGGTCATCACCTACCAAACAGTCTAAGAATGGGAAGCCCATGATGTTGCAGCATCATTCATTTCAAGGACTTTCTGTGTTGTTGTCTCCAACTGGGAACTAATCTGGACTGAACTCTGCCACGAATGAAACATCCTCTGGACTTGATTTCTTGGAGTCTGTACAGCATGTGAGCTAATATTAATTTGTAATTATTTTACTGTTAATGTCCTTAGCTGTAAGTCTTCTGCTCTTCTATTCCTTCCCCCTACTACTTTGGATAGTCAGAAGCTTTTTCCAAGGGCGGAAGTGTCAATTATTAGGGGGCATAGGTTTAAGGTGCAAGGGGCAAGGTTTAAAGGAGATGTACGAGGCAAGTTTTTTTTACACAGAGGGTGGTGGGTGCCTGGAACTCACTGCCGGGGGACGTAGTGGAAGCAGATACAATAGTGAGCTTTAAGGGGTGGCTGGACAAATGCATGAATAGGATGGGAATAGAGGGATACGGTCCCCGGAAGAATAGGGGGTTTTAGTTCAGTCGGGCAGCCTGGTCGGTGCAGGCTTGGAGGGCCGAAGGGCCTGTTCCGGTGCTGTAATTTTCTTTGTTCTATATGTGCGTGTGAGGTTGAGAACACACCCCCTTCCCCAGTTTGAATGTGAATAATATGCTTGTTGTGTATTATTAAATTGGTCGTAGAAATTGAAGATTCAGAGAAATGCACCACAGCTGACTTGAAAAATAACACCTCAATTTATGGGCAGATGTGGAGAGGTTAAGTAAGACCAACTATCACAACTATTTATTTCTGTATCATCATTGTTGTTTTCCTAGCTTTCCTCCTTGATTTTTGTATGAACCTCTAGAACCTTTTAGAGACCATCCTGCAAACAAACACTCTGCAAATCAATCCAGGAAAATTCAGGACCAGAGGGATCATTTTGATCTTTTGATCATAGAATCATAGAATAGAATCATAGAATCCCTACAGTGCAGAAGGAGGCCATTCGGCCCATCGAGTCTGCACCGACCACAATCCCACCCAGGCCCTACCCCCACATATTTTACCCGCTAATCCCTCTAACCTACGCATCTCAGGACTCTAAGGGGCAATTTTTAACCTGGCCAATCAACCTAACCCGCACATCTTTGGACTGTGGGAGGAAACCGGAGCACCCGGAGGAAACCCACGCAGACACGAGGAGAATGTGCAAACTCCACACAGACAGTGACCCGAGCCGGGAATCGAACCCAGGACCCTGGAGCTGTGAAGCAGCAGTGCTAACCACTGTGCTACCGTGCCGCCCATCTGATCCTGGCACTGAGCTTTACCTGATGGGAGCATGCGTCATCTGTGAGTATGCAGAGTGTAGGCAGAGGCCACTGCCTGAATTGATTTTTCTTCCATTGTTGTTTGAGCATGATCCTTCTACTCCCAGCAGCCCAGAGACCTGTCCCATAAAGACAGACATCCATTATTACTCAATACATAAATCACCCAACTGTAACTCTACAAAAATCCTCTTCTGTAGTTCCCGGATATAACTGACTCTGACTTTGATGCATTTAGAACTTTGAAGCTGTTTTAACATATCTCACCCAATGCCAAAGATGTCAGAAAAAAAATGACAGACTATAAGAACAATTGAAGTGCTATCTAAAAAGACAACAATCTGCAGCTAGGGCCTTTGTGATATTTGATTGGCAGAAGAATTTACAGATTAAACATTTCTTCTTTGCCTTCTCTCACATAATCACCTTCAGAAAGCTTAAACTGTAAGTACAGTGTCAGCCTTTGACTTGGTCTGTAATACCTCTGAGCCAGAAAGTAGAGTTCAAACCCACTGCAGACAGTCCCTGGGGAGGGGAGAGATGCACCAGAGACTTGGCAAGATGACACAGGAACTTCAGACACACCTGGAGATGGAAGTTCTAGATAGTCCCAAGGAAGTGCATATGAGCTTCAAACAGTCCTTGAAGACAGGAACTGCAGATTATCCTGGAGAGAGAAGTTCTAGATAGTCCCAAGGAAGTGGATAGGAGCTTCAAACAGTCCATGGGGACAGGAGACAGGAATTCCAGAAAGTCCCAAGGAGAGGAGGGAAGAAGTACTGGACAGTCCCAGTCGAGTCTGGTGACCTGCTTCTTCCTTCAAATCTTACACTTAGCCCCACTCACATTAATACTTAATTGGCTCTCATTTTCTTTCTCACTTCCTTTATCACTCACTCCATCCTGTCTCACTCTTCTCATTCAACATTATAGAACATTTAACTCAGTCAAAAACCAAATTGTACTATAATCTCCACAGTGGAAGAAATATATGTTATTGCCAAAAAGGTAGACATGTTGCTGAAGGTTTTTGTCTTGCATTCATCAGGAAAAAATAACAAACTTGCCAAATTTAAAATATTCACAGCAATTTATACTACAGGAGAAAATATTTCTGATTGGCTGAAGTGTAGCTATGGTGAAAGCAACAGGGAACTAAAGCCCCCCCCCCCCCCCCCCCCCAAGCAATTCACAAAAGGTACAAGGCTTGAAGATATTCCTTTTGGTTGTTGAGAACAAATCCCCCTACATATGAATGTATGTTACTTTTAGCAAATGCAAATGAGCCACGTTATGAGGTTGACAGATTATCTTAAATTATCTTAAATTGTTTGTGTATCTATGAGCACACTCAGGATTGTTCAGCAAATGCTGCCCAATCACAATATCACATCTGACAGTAGGTGTTCTGTTTTGGATTCTGCAAGCGTGAGCTGATTAAGCACCATCTGCACTCTACCTATTACAAACAAGTGAAGGAACATATTTTGCTGTTTCATTAGATCATCAATCATTGAGATATAGTCTTATGTATCTGGCATCTAACTGGCACTGAAATTTATGCATGCCACTGCTCAATTGTGTGGTAGGCAGGACATCTCTTTGAACAGATTAGATTCTTGTTATTCGAAAACACCACTCACATAACTACTGCTTAACCTGTTCAAAACTTTAGGTACTTTGTCTTTCTAGGGTAATTTAAGGTACACCAGGCACTTTTCAGATTCAAGAATGGTGGCCTTTGGCCCATTTGCAAACATGTGCGATACAGAGCAAATTATTATCTGATCAGGATAGCTATTGTCCTGTGAGATAGCTTTGATGAACTCTATTTCTGCATCAACTTTGCTAGGTGAGCAAATGACAAGGAACCTATTTACAAAATTGCCGATACAGCCAATCTTATAGCACATGAAGCTATATGAATTGGCTGGCAAAGGTAGGCTTAAAGTAGAGAGTAGTGAAGAATCCATTAGCAATTTCTTAAAGTAATACGTTGAGGAAAGGAAGCGTGTTGGACTGTTCCACCTCAAAAGTCAATTTCAGCTTGTGATTAAGCACATTAAGGTTTGTAATTGTGCGATACATTACACAGCTGAAGATTCAAATATTGTGAGCAAATCATCCAAGCCTCAGAGCCTCACTATGTCCAAACATGTGGGTGCTGACAACACATAAAAGCAATGTCGCATTATACCCTATTAATGACCGGTTCTACGCAGCGTGAGGAAGCTAAATGTTTGAGTGAATTACTACAGTCAGGTTTTAGTGAGTTTTCCATGTACATGGTGAAGGATTCCTTCACTTTCACAAAAACTACACATGATCTACATCTTGAAAGCAATGACTTATGTTATGAATAGGAGGGTTTAATTCAAACAGCCCTAATTTCTCCTGTCATCACCTTCTGTAAGCAGAAAAGTGCTTTGATTTACTTCCCCCTTTATAAGCAGAGGCATATTTCCCAATCCCTTAACTTCGGTGTGATCCAATTTTTTATTAATAACCCCACAGCAAACTTGAGATAGATGAACTCAGGGAATTCATTTATTTGCACACACTCAAATGCAGGGTTGTAGCAACCTTGCCCTTTTCACTCATACAGTAAAAGGACAGCAAGATTTATAGGGCAACAACCATAGTGGAAAGAATTGTTTCACATGAGTCCAAAGACAACTCAAAGTCCATTCGTATATTCCTTCACAGAAGTTGGCAGGTTGAACTAATGCCGGATAATTCACTTCCCCATTAGGGTTGACATCCACAAACAGTTTAATTTTAGGTTTATGTTTGTTTATTAGTGTCACAAGTGGGCTTACATTAACACTGCAATGAAGTTACTGTGAAAATTCCATAGTCGCCACACTCTGCCGCCTGTTTGGGTACACTGAGAGAGAATTTAGCATGGCCAATGCATTTAACCAGCGCATCTTTTGGACTGTGGGAGGAAACCAGAGCACCTGGAAGAAACCCACACAAGACATGGGAGAACGTGCAGACTCTGCACAGATAGTGACCCAAGCTGGGAACTGAATCCGGGTCCCTGGCACTGTGAGGCAGTAATGCGAAGCACTTTGCCACCATGCCACCCCAGGTATGCAAGATGAATAATCTTGTAGGTGATAGTAAAGTACTTCCAGTTAAAACAGTATAGATAGGACTACGTATTACACCGGAATAGTCCCTTTGTGTTTTTGCAAGGTAGATGGAAAGACTGAGCTTTGCAGCTCCAGAATGCAATGTTACTGGTTCCACCATCTATTTCACAGAATGTGGGTGTCATTGGCTGGGCCAGCATTTATTGCCCACCCCTAATTACCCTTGAACTAAGCAGCTTGCTAGGCCATTTCAGAGGGCATTTTAAGAGTCAACCACATTGCTGTGGGTTTAGTGTCACATGTAGGCCAGACAGTGAGGATGAGATAGACAGGTTTTTAATCAAAAGGGGAAATCAAGGATTATGGGGATAAGGCGGAAAAGCAGAGTTGAGGATTATCATATCAGCTCAGTCACGATCTGATTGAATGGTGGAGCATTCAATGGGCCAAATGCTTCAATGTCTTATGGTGGCAGTTTTCCTTCTCTAAAGGACCTTAGTGAACTAAATGGGTTTTTACAACAATCGACAATGGTTTCATTGTCATCATTAGACTTACGTGCCACTAAAGAAAACCATCAACATTTGTTCCACATCTTTATATCAGGACACACCGCTATATTGAATGAAGTTAGCAACTCTTGCAATCTAGTTCAGTTTCAATAATATCAAATAGATGATCTAGCCATGACATTCTCTCTAAGCACTTTGCCACCATGTGGCTTTTGCTACCAAATAAACCTGTTGGACTTTAACCTGGTGTTGTGAGACTTCTTACTGTGTTTACCCCAGTCCAACGCCGGCATCTCCACATCATTCTCTCTACACCCAGCATTCACTCACATTTTTGTCCTTTTCCACAAGAAACACATTTTTGATGGAATGATGCCTAATTTCCAATACATACTCTCAATATCTAAATTATGTGTTCCTGATCTCTGAATCTGCAACTATGTGTAATGATTTCTTCACACATATTAACATGCTCCATTCCACGCTCAAATGCATCTTTGAAATGGAGCAGACTAACACACTCCCTTTCATCTAAGTGTTTGAGAAATCCTGTAATGGATTCTCCACAACCGACCAAGGCAAGCCTACCTTGACCAGTCAATGTACATGCTGGGATAGGTGTATAGTTCTACAGGCCATAAGATTGATATCATCAACAATCTTGTAAATAGAAGCCTAGCCATATCTTCACCATGTAAGCTTGATGCAGAAGGGCAGAGTGGAGGGCCCGGTTGGGATGCTCTTTTGGAGATTTGGTGCAGACTTGATGGGCTGAATGGCGTCCTTCTGCACTGTAGGACTTCTGTGGTTTTCATGGCAATGTCTTGGCCAATTAGAGTTTTTTTTCTCCTGTGGTGCAAATTGTTGTGATCATTTGAAATTTAGCATTCTTGTATTTGTGCTGATGGCTAAAAGATGGCAACATGTCTCTTTTTTCAGCAATATTCAACTTCTTTGCTACCATAAGACTGCAAATTTATGGGGCTGAATTTTATCGCCCTGTCACAGAGGGGTGGGATAATAAGGCAAGCCATTCAAATAATCCATTGACTTTGACATGAGTGGAAAATCTCACTGATGGAAAATTTCACCCACTGTATTGAAATTTGTCTCTTACAACAATGCTTTAACGGAACACAAATACTAAGTGCAGTAATATACAATACACAAGCCCAATGATAAAAAGCAAATAACAAGTACTGCAAAATGCTACTTAAGTACGATAACATGCGACTCAAAGGAGCTGTAATATAAAACATGTAATTATATTTCAATATAGTACACATAACAAATTCTATACAATATCATACCTAATAAGAGTGTAACATACCATACATAATGGTTGTAATGCATCACACACCAGTGTTGAAATATATCACATTTAACAAATGCTGATAATATACCATAATCAACAAGTGTTATGTAGTACACATAATAAGAGTTGCAATGTATCACACATAGTAAAGGCTGTAATATAGGTGAGAAGTTAGTTAGTGCCATTGGCATGAAGTAACTAGAAAAACCAGCCTAGTTTGGTTTAAATAGGGCTGTGGGTTCATTATTTCAGCAGACTGTGACATGAGGCAGCATGTAGGTTTCCAGCACCAACTTGGCAGCTTACTCCTCAGATAAACAGTAAGATGTTGGACCTATTTATAAATAGAGGGAGGGAGCTCTAGTTATATTAAAAAACAAATATACTTCAGCTGCTGCAGAGTGTATTGGGCCATCTTACAGTGGGTTCTGTAACTGCGTAGAACTTTGTGCAACCACGGGCAATGGAACTGCCGATATCATCCAGCTGCTCTGATGGGTAAACAGGTGCTGGGTTGTTCATACTGAGTGCTGTGAACTGGCTCTGCTGCTGTCTGTGGTACCTGGCTTGTTTGTTCTCCTCAGGATCCCAGTTGTAGCTGATGAGCCCACACTGCTGTGGTACCTACCATGCCTTTGGCTCTTGCCTTGTTTGTACATTGTTTATCACAGCATTATCCTGTACAGACTGAAGCTGCCCAATGGACTTGATGTGCCACTTTTACTTGAAATACATAACACTGAAAACTGGTTTGTGTGATTTGTTCTTAATAACAATGGAAAGACAAACATCATGAATATTTCACTGCAACAATATTATAACCTAAAGTTTGTTAACTGTTTCTTTCTTCAAAGATACTGCCTGGCCTGCTGAGTATTTCCTGCAGTGACTTTTGCTATTACAAGCACATATTTCTTTTAGGTCTATTTGAACGTGGATATTGTCCAATTTATTTGACAATTATAACCCATGCTAAAATAACAGAGGAACGTTTTACAAACTGTTTTAAGTGATGTGTTTCTAGCATGTTGCTTCATATTCACGGGGAGCAAATATCATCGCTATCTTCGATCGTGCAGATAATGTCCAAACTACTAAAGAATCCATTGAGAAGGAGAGGCCTAGTTTTGTCGGGATTTTCATGTCCAGGATGTAAAACCGGTCAGAGAGGATGATCCAATAGAGAGGAGACAAAGTGATTAAAAGTTGTGGCTGGATAATTCGGTACGTCTTAATGTGCAGGAATCGGTTTCAAAGCTGAACCAAGGTTCTCTAATTTCATCAACTTGTTAAACTGACTGACAGCTTCCTGGCAATCATTCTGTTGGTGCAGACATGGATTAAAATAGCTTTTATTTCCACAAATTGGACTGGTTACCAATTTCCATAACTCGAACATGTTGAAGATCTTCAGTAAAAAAAAAAGACAAGTTTAGAATTGTCTGACCAGAGACAGCAAGGGAAATCAGAATTAATACTTTCTAAAAGCGAATGTGGAGACATTTCTGCAAATGAAAAAAAATAGAAGGGCAAGTGGGGAAAGGGCAGAGAAATGAGACTAAATTTATAGCTCTGTCAGAAACCTAGCACAGGCACAGTGAAACAAATAACTTCCTTTGTGCTGTAAAATCAAAGGATTCTATGAGGAATTGTGGTATCCATTGCATACACATCAGTAAAAATGTTTTCCATAGTTCACACCTTGGCTCACTGGGTATATATATCTCATGGGGTCAAAAAATATCTAAATGCCTGGATGATCCCAGTTCAACCCTAATGCTATTCTACAATAGCTTTCTTGGCACAAACTGTGGTTCAGTGTTGCTAATTCATTATTTTGTGGTAATCCAATACCTGAATTAGTCAGGCCCACGGGTGTCCGGGGTGCAAGTTTGACTCACTAATGAAACTTGCAGGGGTAAATTTATCTTCTGGCTTAGATTCTTCTCTCTTGGCTACAGACGGCTTGCAACCTAATGTCTAAACAGATAGGGTGGTGGCTCACTGGACAAACAGTGATCTACACTGGTGGTTTTAGTGCTCTGAAGCTGGTGAAACTCCAGAAGAGCTCTGCGCACAATGTGGGGTAATGCCTAATCTTTGGCTCTGCAACCTGTATTTTGGCCCTCTTGATTTTTGTCCTTGTGTCGATTCGAGTCTACACCATGTCGAGCAAACAGAAACTCCACAGGTATAAATTTTTGGTCTATAGGTTCAGAAATTCCAGAACATTGTTTCAGAGTGTGTCTGACAGCTAGATCAATGGAACAAAAGGCGGGGGGGGGGGGGGCTGCCTTTGGAAAGTAAGAGTTGGAAATAAAAGTTGGCCAGGTTTGTTATTTCTAATTGTTTCCCAGTGACTCTAAAAAGTGAGTTGACATGGTGTGAGTGCAGAATCAGTGTCCCTGTACTCTCAATCCTAGGAAAGGCAAGTGCTGTTTACATACAAGAACTATACCTCAACAGCATACAGAACTCGAGTTGTAGGAACCTTCATTTTGATTCCAGTCTAGTGAGTCTTTGAATTTGAGGCCAGGACATCACTGTAGGTAAAATATTTGAGACATTAATTAATGTGCAAACAATTAGCATTTTTATCTAAACTACTTACAACCAGGTCTCAGGGAGCTGCTTTGACTATGATAAAGGTTTATTGATGAGGGCAGCACACCATTTGTAACTACACTGAGGGGATTGATGAGTTTTAGGGACAATTAACGATTAACTGCCAGCTTCACAAAGGCAGACAGTAACTAAGATGATTAAGGGCCCAATAAGGGGAACTGGAACAGCCTTGCTGGCATTTTGCCTCTGTCGGAGCAGCTCTTTCACCGATGTGGAGGTCACCATCTCAATGTTGAGGGTCCTCGTGATCACTGACCTATTCAGCAGAGCCCAGCTCTTTGGCGAGTCTCCCTGCTGCCCTCTGGGTCTACAGCATCGGGATCCCCGATATGGACAGCAAATGTGGAAGCAGCCAAGTAGAAGGTCATTCTGGAACGTTGCACTGTTAGGTGCACTGCCAACAAGAGCAGGATTGGGACCCCCACTTGGTCATCTGGATGTTGGAGATCCAGCCCTGGGTGTTGACAATTTTAGTTAAGGGGTTAATCACTCCACCAGCAGTGTCTTGCAAGACGTGAAAACTGGTTGGAAAATTGCAGGCAGTTCATTGTTTACAATAAGTTGCTAACCAATCACTGATCTCTCCACCTTTCTTGCTCAATGGGAAGAATAAATTGGAAGACAGAAATATTAGTGAAGAGGGAAGACTTGTATATAAGATACTGATTGTTTAGTTTACTATAGGCTTGATTATCCATCATCCCATTATCCTCAATTTTAATTGTTAGAAAAGATTTAATGATGTAAGGAAACATAATGATGATTAGACAATGGGGCTCTATGATCTTGAGAGGTCTTATTTGGGTAGACGGAGAAAAACAGATTCAAAATCATTATCTAGAGTGGAGATGGAGAAATGTTTTCCTCAGGGTTGTCAGGTTCTAGAATACTCTGTCTGAAAAGGTGGTGGAAACTGAATCCGTGAATAAATTTTAAAAGGCAGTTGCCTAGGTGTGTGGGGTGGAGGTATTTACAGGGTTGCAGACAAAAATCAGAGGCTTAAGATTAAACTTGATTGCGCTTTCAAAAAGCCAGCAGACATCCAATGGGCTGAATTGACTCCTTCTGTGCTGTAAATTTCTATGGCCAGAATTTTACGTGTTACGTTCAGGCATTCAGGAAGAAGGTGAAATCACGTGAGAAGTCATCAGGCTTGCGTTCCAATGTCATCACCCACCTTCATGATATTGCAGTTGGTGAGTGTGCACAGGAGTCAGCAGCTCACCCATCAACAATTAATCAGCTGCTTGAGGCAATTAAGAGAGCAATCTTGACTTTATTTTTACATTGTCCATATGATTTGTTTTGGTCAGTGCAAAGGCAACACAGACAGGCCATCATCCTGTATCTACACTTTTCTCATCCAGGGGTGGGATAAAAAGTGGCTGGAGGATTGACTGTGTGAGTTGTTAGGAGTTCAAGTGAGAGTTTGCTGTAGCTTTAAGCTTGAAATTTCCTTAGTTTTGCTTTGGCTTGGAGGACCTTTTTTTTGTCAATGCCGTTGGAGCATTTCTGCCCATAACAGCCTCCAGGGAACAGAGCAACGCTATCTGCATTTCAACAGATGGGGTTTGTGTACTCCACTGGGAGCACCTCCTCTGAGGAAGAGGGGGCTCAAGTGAGAAGAAGCCAGGTGTCCACAGGCAGGATCACAAGGAGAGACCTGTAGAATGAGATGCAAGCACAGGGGGCCCAGTGCCAGCAGGGAGAGCAAGGCAGACAACATCGCAGAAGATGCCACTATCCGGTCGCCAGAGTGTACAGGCAGTAATCCAGCTACCTCAACATGTCTGATGTCCAGTGCCACAGGAGACTCTGCCTCTCAAGGGACACTATGTCATCATTATGTCACATGATTGGGCTGGAGATTGCATCCAACGTTTTGGTTGGGCACCCAATGCCAGCGACTCTGAAGATCACAGTAGTCCTCAATTTATGTGCATCTAGATCATTACAGGGCTCGGTGAGTGGTATGTGTGGAGTGTCTCAATCAGCTGTCTATACCTGCATCAAGCTTGTAACTGATGCTCAGTTCAGATGGGTCTACATAAAAATTCATTATTGGACAGACAGGCTAGCCAGGCTGAATGAGCCAGAGGATTGCAGCTAATGCAGGCTTCCCTTGCATCGAGGGAGCCATAGACCAAACTCATATAGCCATCAAGATTCCAACAAGTCAGCCAAGTGCCTTTGTGCAAGTTATCCAGGTACTGGGTGCTTCTATTCATGTGCAGATAGTATTCAACCACAGGACCCAGATTTTCCAAGTCTGTACAAGGTACCCAGGCAGCTCCCATGATGCATTCGTTCTGTGACACTGCCAGTTGCCATAGTTGTTTGTGGCTCCAGCTTAGCTGGACAGCAAAGTGTACCAGTTGAAAAGATCGCAACACTAAGACAGAATTGGAAGAGATATGCATCAGTGACATGTCTCCATAAAGAGGTGGCTGAGAAGATAGCAAGGCTACTGAAACTGAGGTTCCACTGCCTTAATTGTTCTGGGGAAGTCCTGCAAATACAGCGAGTATTGCCTATTGGCTAAGATCAAGTGTAGTTATGCGGATGCTGCACTTGGTTGAGGTCATTGGGTTGCATTTAAGCTTCATTTTCATATGAAGCAATTTTTAAAAACGGCATCTTGGCCTTTTGGCTAAGATGCAAATGAGATCAAGCCTTGGAGGAGGAAACCTCCGTCTACTCCAATCAGCTTGGCTCATGTAGATCAGGCCCAAGACAGGGTAAAGGGTTGCATACCCTGTCTTATCAGCTTGGATCGGAAATGTCTCAACTTGTTGAGACTCTGAATTGGACTTGATTTGATTGAATTGGAAAAGTATAAAAAAAAGAGTGTTGCTTAACATGTGGTCTGCTGTGCTCTGCACAATTTGGCACCAAAAAGGCCGGAGCCCACTTGAGGATGAGAATACCGAGGAAGCTTCAGATGTCTCAAATGTAGACTCTGAAGATGGATCTGATGATGAGCTCTGGCAGGCATAGGGTGAGGATAAGGAGCAAGACATGAGGAGCCTTCAGGGAGGCAGGGACACAAGAGAGACCTTGATTCAATGCTCCTTCAGCTGGGCTGCCAAGACCTGCCTTCCATCTGAGTGCAAGGGCACCCACCTCCTTCACACACGTTTCTGACAATTATATAACCCCAATGATGTCACACAATGTGTGTTTTCCTTGCTGTCTATCATAAAGCAAAGATGAGGTCTGCACTTATGGAAAACATAAAGGAAACTCAGGGCATTGAAACAAAATTTTAATCTATATTTTTTACAGCAATGCAATGCACGATCCAAACATAATATGATTGCCACTGTTATACAAAAACAGGACACTGCAGTGACAAAGCAAATGAAAGTCACCCATGAAAACCCATTCCTGTGTTCATAGTGCCTTAAACTTACGCTTGCAAATGCTACATCTTGATGCTGCCCCCTCTCTGTCAGCGTCATTGGAGGCAGATTTCTGACTCTGCTGTCGTGTCAGCCCTGATGACTGTGGCGGTTATCCTCTAAAGGACTCTGCCTGAGCAGGCACTGGCTGGGAGCTTGCCCCCAGTGACAGGGCACTCAGTTGTCGTGGCCTCAGAGGATGGTGCTGTCACTGGCAGAGGGGTGGAGGAGCTGTCTCCCTTGCCCAGAGCATCAAGAGAGGAGCAGAGAGAAAACAGGCAGCTTGTCTGCCAGCATGGACCTCCCTGCTCATCACTGATGGATAGGCACCTAGCAGAAGGACCAGTTGCCACTCTCTCAATGGAGAGGCTGTGTGCTCAGTGCTCAGGGTCAATGCTGCCTCAGGCTCTTTATGGATTTCTCCATGAGAGACACCATTGCACGCAAACCCTCTGGGATCTCCTTCGCCAGATCTTCCTGTGCATCCTGCTGGACATCCAGCATCTGCTACAGGATGGACGAACTAGACAAGCATCATCTGCCTCAGACTCATAGGCTGGAATTTTACGGCCCTACCCTGCCACAGGAATCATAGCGGGCGAAGGGTTGACAATGGGAAGCTCCGTTGACCTCGGGCAGGATTTTACGGTTTTGGGATGAGCGAGGCCATAACATCCTGCCTATAGTCTCGTCCTGGTCTCCAGCAGTTCTGATAGCTGGCACCCTGGGCACTCTCTACCTCCACCAGCTCCTTATGCGCAAGTGCCGTGCTCACCGCTGCTGACTTAAAGCCCGCCGATGTGTTTGCATCGGCACTGGTGTGTGGTTCCAACAGAAGGTGTTATGCACCCCCCTCCCCCCTACCTTGCCGGGGGCCTCAATGGCCTCCGATTCCACTGGCAAAACTATCACGACTGGTCTCCGTTGCTGGGGACCATATGTGATTTTAGCCCGAGAGAACCTCACTCAGTGAGGCCACAGAGGCAAGTGAGCCCAGATGATAATATCCCGGGCTCATTAAATCAATGATGAACATATTTAAATTTAATTTAAATAAATTATTCAGCCTCGCACCGGAAATGGGCACGGGGCTGACTTTGCCGGATATCTGGTGCCGGTAAGTTCACGAAGTGAGAAATCGGGCGTGAACATGATTTCTCGGCTCTCCCATGATCTTACCAGCTCGCCCTGCCCATCGGCTGGTGGGGCGTGACGGTAAGTTTGCCCCCGACCTAAGCTGTTTGCAAAGAAATGCAGTTTTGTTGCCATATGGAGATTGGTGGAGCTTCAGAAGGTTCTACGGTTTCAATTTGTTTATGTGTTTGCTGTGGGGTAGGGTGAGTGAGTGTTCTGCAGCAGAGGCAAAAGTTGTACTGAAAAGATGCTGCTGCTGGTAGGCTCTGTGTGGTTGGAGCTCAGGAAACGTCCTGGGGAGCTGGAAAAGTGGCAGAATGTCACTGGCTCTATACTAGAAAGAGATAGGGCTCAGGAGAGGGAGCCATTTTTATAGCTTGGCATAGCTGGGGAGATCGGGGCTTAGTTGGATCCAGGGGGCAGCGCCAGCTCATTGACGCTAGCCAGTATTAGAGAGCTGAAATTGCGCCAGTGCAGACTCAGAAAACCAGGAGAACAGTGTCTCAAAAGATGAGATTAAAACCTTGAGTTGTGTAGTCATTGAGGCAGTCCAAGTTTCAGCAGTTGGAGGGAATTTTGACTTGAACTTCGACAGTGAAAAAAAATTGTGCAGTGTGTGTTCTATCACATTTTGTCTCTTAATTCACAACTACCTCATATTACTCTGAATGTTAGAGTACAAGATCGATACTGTGAACTGCTTTATTTTTCTAACCTTGTACCGTAACGTTTATTCTTTTTTGCTCAAAACTCATGGAATCCTTTGGCTTTATTCTCTAAGCAAGTATCTTTAATTCAAATGCTGTCGCTACTAATCAAAACTTTATCAGTTTTTAACATAAACGGAGAGGGTTCTGGTCAAGGATCACAATGCTGTGCCTCCTGTTTGAGGATGTAATCCCAAAGGAGAACTACCTCCAGGCTACTTTCCATACACCCCAGCCCTACCATGTTTCCCCCAAGCCTCCAACCTGCCCTCATGGTCCTGACCCCTCAGCCTCTCGTCATGGCCTGCCAACCTTGTGCCAAACCCCAGACCTACCTCGAAGTCTGGTCAATGGCTCCTCTTCTTCAATGTCTACCTGCAGTCCCAATTGTAGCCATTCTTCTGGATAGGGACGGAAGTCCGGCCTTAAGCTCTGCAGCCCAACATCAGTTAACTGGTTGCAGAGTGAACACAGGCTTCCCTTCGGAATTTTATCCTAGGGGGCAGGGCCATCAGCCAAATGTAAAGTTCCATCATATAACCGCAAACTATTGCTGGACTTGATTCGTCTGCGAGAGATCTGTCCCACTTTTGTCTCATGTGTTCACTGGTTAGTGAGGAGGGCTTTTGTAGTGTTAATTGCGCGAGGTGTGTCTTCATTCGATGTTTGATTCTGGGTGCTGCATCTGGTTTTATTCTTATGTTTTTCATAGAGATTTGGTACAAACACCACGTTGCTAGGGAACTGGAGTCACAATTAAGTCAAACTAGATAAGGACAACAGATTTCTTTCCTGCTAGAGTATTAGTGAACCAGATGGTTTTTGCAACAGCCAGTTCATATTTATTTAATTAACTGAATTTTTTTCCATACTGGGATTTGAACTCTCGTCATCATTACTCTAGGCTTCTGGATTGTCACACCTGTAGTGTAACCACTGTGCTGTTGCAACTATATATTACTGATGGAAGTTTGATTGATAAAGGTATTTTGGTGGAAGTTTAAAGGATGGAGATTTAATGAAAAGATCATTAACAGGTTATTATCTAATGGATGGATATTTATTGATGGCAGTTTAATAGTTAGAGAAGTAAATATGAAGATTTAACTAGAAGGATTAAGGGTGGAGGTTAGACTGACTGAAATTTAATGATTGAAGTTTATAGATGGAAGCTTAATGGGGCAAATATTAAATGTTGGTAGCTTAAAGAATTGCGGTATTATTCATGGATCCTCCCCGGATAAAGGTTTCACATATGATGGTTTAATGGATAAAGAAGAATGCATGAATCAATTTTGTCACTGACAACATTTAAAGTAAACGTTATATATGGAGAAATGAGAGGAATGTGCAAATTGCATAAAACTTTTAACAACCGTAACAATAAAGTAGTTCATATATTCAGTATAATTTCCCATTCTATTATTAATAATGTATCAATAGAATCAGCACTTACAGTACTTCACAAAGATGACAAATGGTACCCCTACAGTGAACACATAAATCAGCACTGCAGTTGCAATAGTTCCTGAAAAGTAATCCTCAGAGACCCAGCATTCTGTAACTGTAGTTAGAGAATGAATATTGTTTGACAAAAATTGAAGTTCAGCATTTTATTTTTTCTGACTAAAATTTAGTATCAAACTTAAATTATTAATACAAAAAGAAATATATTGGAGAAACAAATAAATACATTTACTTTAAACAGATATTTCATTCTGCCCTTGGTCAATATAACCATAATTGATTGGCATGTAATTTATATGATGCATGGCACACTGTGGTACCTTAATGGAGTACAGAAATGGCCATAGATAACACTTGATACAGTGCAGAAAAATGTTATGCCTTGTATGGTTCAAACTAAAATACCAGAAATAACCTGTGCACTTTGGCCAAAACATAAAGAATGATTGAAGAGGAACTAATGGTCCACATTAATTATCTTGGTTCTCCAGAGCTCTGTAGTGAGTAGCCTAAATCACCTCCTATTCTCCACCCAAAGTACATGCAAAGGAGACAAATCATATGGAGCAAGTTGGTCACGGGGAGTTTGTCCTAGGATTGGGAGGTATAAAGGAGAAAGCTGGGGAGACGATATGAAGCATATACCTGAAAGAGGCATGGTGGGGCTGAAGCTCCTGTCATGACATTTGAGGTGAGAGGGGAGAGATACAAAAGTGTCCAGAGGGGCAGTTTTTTCACACAGAGGGTGGTGAGTGTCTGGAACAAGCTGCCAGAGGTAGTAGTAGAGGCGGGTACAATTTTATCTTTTAAAAAGCATTTAGATAGTTACATGGGTACGATGGGTATAGAGGGATATGGGCCAAATGCAGGCAACTGGGATTAGTTTAGGGGTTTTAAAAAAAAAATAAGGACGGCATGGACAAGTTGGGCCAAAGGGCCTGTTTCCATACTGTAAACCTCTATGACTCTATGATAACTGGAAGACTAACTGAAGGTCCCACATGAACCAAGTTGGAAACCGACCGAGGTCCTAAATGAATCTTGGGGGAGACTGACTGGGGGTGGCACAGTGGTTAGCACTGCTGCCTCACAGCGCCAGGGAGCCGGGTTCGATTCCCAGTTTGGGTCACTGTCTGTGCGAAGTTTGCACGTTCTCCGTGTCTGCGTGGGTTTCCTTTGGTGCTCCGGTTTCCTCCCCTCCCACAGTCCAAAGATGTGCGGCTTAGGTGGATTGGTATGCTAAATTCTCCCTTAGTGTCAGGGGACTAGCTAGGGAAAAGCATGGGGTTATGGGGGTAGGGCCTGGGTGGGATGTGATCAGTGCAGGTTCGATGGGCTGAATCGCCTCCTTCTGCACTGTAGGATTCTAGGATTCTATGACTGAAAATTCCATATGAACCAGCTGGACACTGATTAAAGGTCCCGTATTAATCAAGAGGGAGATTGAACTAAGTGGAACCTGTAATACTCTGAGGGTGAAGAAAAAAAGGAGGTGCTACATGTAATTTGCTTATCTTGTGGTGTGCAGTTCAAACCCATTTGGAACTCCCCAGTGCACAGAAATCACTAATGTTGCTGTTTACATTATCATTAATACTCACTGTTTTTCTGTCCTCTATAAATTGGTACGGTTGACAAGATCATAGAGGAGACTCCATACACCAGGTAAAAATTAGAATGCTCTGTGAATTAAATTTGAAGACAACACAGATACATGGGCAGTATATATACAAAATGAGGGCTGTCTTATCCCAGGACAATTTACCTGCCAATTTCAATTTGGTACCAGAACAAGCCAGAATTCCTGTTAATTTGACTGCTTACTTTCTCTATCCCTGCATAACAATTTGTCGCACTATTCCAGATTTAAATAGCCTTGCCCAAGCCAGTGGTCCACACTATTAAGTCATTAATCATGGGGCAAAGGGAAACAAAACCTATACTGCCATGATATAATTGAAGACAATACCTTTAGACATAGCTTAACATCACCAGCAGAACTTATGTTTGGGAGCAGGTTAAAACAACCTTGCCATCACCTATTAAAAATTCTTAAAAATGCAGGAGAAAATTTTTGAAAAGCAAGAGAGAATGAAGATAGCATACAACTGAAACGCAGGCGCAGAACTGCCTATTCGTGTGTATAGAACAAAAGGTTCTGGTCATATATCTCTACCCAGGGAACCTAGTGTCCCACGGAAGCATCTAAAGTGCACACAAAAACTATGAGGTTATGTCAGGGAATCGTTTAACATTCTGAGGGGGTCACCAGTATGTTGCCTGGGATGGAGCATTCGAGCTATGGGAGACAGGATGGACTTGGATTGTTGTGTGTAGAGCAGAGAAGGCTGAGGGGGGACATGACTGAGGTGTATCAGTTTACAAACCTTTCAAGTATTTGGATGAGCACTTGGAACCATTGGCATTTCGGGATTTGACACAGGTGCTGGAAAAAATATTAATGTGACTTCAGTGGTAGTTATTGTTGTTGCAGGCTTGATGGGCTGAAGGGCCTTTCCCACACTGTACGACTCTCTATCTACGCCTTTATGGGTACAGATGGGGTCCGACACTCTGTGGAGCCAGGTCACAGAGGAGTCACAGTGCAATGTCCTTTAATCGTGATCCTGTACAGTGCATACTACCCTATCCCTGACTACAGTGTCCACTGTGTTCTGCACCCCGTGGCCGTTGATGCCCTTGGCAGGCGACCCTGGAGGGCCGGGACCTAGGGAGCACCGGCGGTCTTTCGGGTGTCATGGATGTAGCCGTCCCACCCTGTTCAGCCCACTGCCTGTGAGACCCACCGGTGTCAGCAAGGGGCAATTCGGAAAAACAGGAGACTGCTGGGGTCTCCTGGGCCCTGGGATGGTCTCCAATGTTTCCTACTCACTTGGAGTGCCCATGACCCCCAGGACACTCCATGGGTTGGAGGGGCAGCTGGGGTGAGCTCCAGAAGCCTCTGTGTCACCTGGCGCTGCCAGTCCTAGAGGCCCAACATTGTTTATGCCATGGTGTGCGAGCCCTCAGCGATACCCCGCTGTGTCTGACCAAGCTCTGGAGGCCCTGTGCAATCACCCACTGTGTCTCAAGCATGCTGATGAGGCTCTCCGCCATGGCCCTTAGCTACTGGACTCTGCCAACCACGGCTAGCATTTGTTGCCCGCTCATATTTCCCGTCCTGCTACGTTATACGACCAGCAGGGCTTAAAATTCCCACCCAGAATTTTTTTGTAAGATTGCGCCCTTAGTTGTTTTTTGGGAAAATTCCACCATCTAACTACCATCTTGTTCCCCATTTACTTTACCTATCTATATCTCTGTGTCCTCTTCACAGCTTACATATCAACCTAGCTTTGTATTGCCAACAAACCTAGATACATTACGCTCCTTCTCTTAAATCATTCATTTAGGTTGTAAATATCTGAGTGCCAGGACTGATCCTTGTAGGACTCCACTCGTCCCAAACTTGCCAATGTCCCACTTTGACCACTCTTTGCTTTCTGTCCATTAACAAATTTCCTTTTTGTGCTAATATATATGAGCTTACATCTTGCCTATTAAACTTTGGAGCATGAGATTAGATTGCTGACAATGGAACCCTTTTATGTAATTGGAAACTTTGTCCTGTAGGAGTGAGCAAAGTTAAACTTAAGTTTAAGGAACTGATTGGAAATGTGTAGTCGAAAGTTTGAGGATCTGGTTTGTTACTGGATATGGCTGAAATCACCTGGCTTTCCTACTTGCTCATCACCTTTTTGTTATTTTAATGTACAGACGCTACACAATAGAATTCCTCCTGTTTCAGCCTTTGATGATCTTTCCAGTGGAATTAAATATTGTGTACAGATTCCCACAAAATGCTCCAAAATAAAGCTTGGGATACTTAAATTTCAACCATGAATCAAATTTACACAACACTAAGGAAGTATATGTATATACAAGAGGACTCTTTCACCCTTTAAGAATCTAACCCAACCTGGTCAGTAGGACCAGGCAAATCCAATGGTTCCACACAAACATTCTTCACAGTGGACGGTAGCACAGTGGTTAGCACTGCGGCTTCACAGCTCCAGGGACCTGGGTTCGATTCCCAGCTTGGGTCACTGTCTGTGTGGAGTTTGCACATTCTCCTCGTGTCTGCGTGGGTTTCCTCCGGGTGCTCCGGTTTCCTCCCACAGTCCAAAGATGTGCGGGTTAGTTTGATTGGCCATGCTAAAATTGCCCTTAGTGTCCTGGGATGCATAGGTTAGAGGGATTTGTGGGTAAATATGTAAGGATATGGGGGTAGGGCCTGGGTGGGATTGTGATCGGTGCAGACTCGATGGGCCGAATGGCCTCTTTCTGTGCTGTAGGGTTTCTATGATTCTATGGACAGTCTCAGGACAGGTGATGTCACTCAGTCTTAAATCTGCCTACTGAATAGCTACACCTTTTCCAGGACAGACACTTTCAAACCAATCTCTACTTCAAGAGTAACATTCTTCAGAATGCAAAGTGAGATCCATGATCAATACCAAGTTCTGATTCCACCATAATTTCTGAAACAGAATACTCGGGCAAGTTGGAGAGAGAGAGAGAATATCGGAAAAATTAATCGCAAGTGAAGTATTATCATTCAAACTTACCGGGCTTAAATAAAAATGATCTTTTGAGTGCAGTTTCAGGTTGCAGATAAAAGTAGAGGATATAAAAGATTGTTGCTAAAACAAGGAAAATTTGGACCCCTTCAACAATTCTGTATGTTATAGGGTACCCTGGAAAAGGACAAAATAAAGAGTGTGTGAAATGAAAGGTATATTCAGCAGATTGTACAATGTCAGGAAAACTTAGGGTGGGATTTTTCAGCCCCGCCCTCTGGCGGGATCGTCCAGTCCCACCGAAAGTCAACAGAGCTTTGGCTGGGCTGCAGAATCTCCCACAGCGGAACTTGCCACGATGAGGCTAAAAGATCCTGGCCTTGATCTTCAAGATTAACTGTAAGCCTTGGCTTGTTTCAGTCAGATGTTTGTAGATTTATTATGGACTTTAAATACATAATTGAGCTACACTGACTTTCAGATGAGGTGTTACTTTGAGGCATCATCTGCCTCTTTAGATGGATCTAAGAGATCCAATGTATTAAGTGCTGAATCTGACTACATAACAATAGTAACTACATGAAAAGCTTTGACACATCCTGAAGATATGAAAGATGTTATATAATTTAAAGTGAATTCTTTATTAGAATGCCACTGTTACAAAAGATTTGCATTGAGGAAAATTTAGTGCGCAGTGAGTGGAATGGGGTAGCACGATGGTTAGCACTGCTGCCTCACAGCGCCAAGAACTTGGGTCGCTGTCTGTGCTGAGTCTGCACGTTCTCCCAGTGTCTGTGTGGGTTTCCTCCGGGTGCTCCGGTTTCTTCCCACAATCCGAAAAGACGTGCTGGTTTGCATTGGCCATGCTAAATTCTCCCTCAGTGTACTTGAACAGGTGCCAGAGTGTGGCGACTAGGGGATTTTCACAGTAACTTCATTGCAGTGTTAATGTAAGCCTACTTGTGACGCCAATAAAATTTGATTAAAAAACTTGAAATTAAATGATTGAAGACATTGGTCCTTCAAGAGGAACATAACTTTGACTATTGCACTCTCACCCCTCAAATTAGAGTGTGTGAAGTCAAGCCCACTACAGACTTGAGTTCATTATCTAAGCTGACATTCCAAAGCAGCATTGAGAGAATGATCAAAATTGCCCTCTTATTGTTGGGGACATTTACTGAATGACAGAGCTGAATAGTCTGCTCCTGTTCCTCATTCATATATTTGTATGTTCAACTAACACCAAAACAGATGACCTGGTTATTCACAAATGTGCTGTTTTCTGTGGTTTAACTACATATTCAAAGACTACATACACCAGGTGCTTTGGGATATCCTGAGGACCTGAAGAGGCACTATACAAGTGTAAATTATTGCCATCTCCTTTTATAACTGCTGGATCAACAGGAAGGTGGGCTGCAGAAATAAGTCTCTTCCAGCCTTTAGACTTCCCATGTTTAAATCTGATGAGTGATATAAAAATGTGGCTGATGAGCGAATTTAAATACAGAGCAGCATGGTGGCACAGTGGTTAGCACTGCTGCCTCACAGCGCCAGGGACCCGGGTTCGATTCCCGGCTTGGGTCACTGTCTGTGTGGAGTTTGCACATTCTCCCCATGTCTGCATGGGTTTCCTCCGGGTGCTCCGATTTCCTCCCACAGTCCAAAGATGTGTGGGTTAGGTGGATTGCTAAATTGCCCCTTAGTGTCAGGGGGACTAGCTAGGGTAAATATATAGGGTTATGGGGATAGGGCCTGGGTGGGATTGTGGTTGGTGCAGACTCGATGGGCCAACAGGATCCAGGGTGAGGTAGCTAGATGGATACAAAATTGGCTTCTTGACAGAAGCCAGAGGGTGATTGTAGAGGGTTGTTTTTCAAACTGGAGGCCTGTGACCAGTGGTGTGCCTCAGGGATCAGGGCTGGGTCCACTGTTATTTGTCATTTATATTAATTATTTGGATGAGAATATAGGAGGCATGATTAGTAAGTTTGCAGATGACACCAAGATTGGTGGCATAGTGGACAGTGAAGAAAGTTATCTCTGATTGCAACGGGATCTTGATCAATTGGGACAGTGGACTGACGAATGGCACATGGAGTTTAATTTAAACAAATGCGAGGTGATGCATTTTGGTAGATTGAACCAGGGCAGGAGTTACTCAGTTAATGGTAGGGCATTGGGGAGAGTTATAGAATAAAGAGATCTAGGGGTACATGTTCATAGCTCCTTGAAAATGGAGTCACAGGTGGACAGAGTGGTGAAGAAGGCATTCGGCATGCTTGGTTTCATCGGTCAGAACATTGAATACAGGAGTTGGGACGTCTTGTTGAAGTTGTACAAGACATTGGTAAGGCCACATTTGGAATACTGTGTGCAGTTCTGGTCACCCTATTATAGAAAGGATATTATTAAATTAGAAAGAGTGCAGAAAAGATTTACTAGGATGCTCCCGGGACTTGATGGTTTAAGTTATAAGGAGAGGCTGGATAGACTGGGACTTTTTTCTCTGGAGCGTGGGAGGCTGAGGGGTGATCTTATAACGGTCTATAAAATAATGAGGAGCACAGATCAGCTAGATAGTCAATATCTTTTCCAAAAGGTAGGGGAGTCTAAAACTAGAGGGCATAGGTTTAAGGTGAGGGGGGAGAGATACAAAAGTGTTCAGAGGGGAATTTTTTCACACACAGCGTAGTGAGTGTCTGGAACAAGCTGCCAGAGGTGGTAGTAGTAGAGGCGGGTACAATTTTGTCTTTTAAAAAGCATTTAGATAGTTACATGGGTCCGATGGGTATAGAGGGATATGGGCCAAATGCGGGCAATTGGAATTAGTTTAAGGGGTTTTTTAAAAAAAGGCAGCATGGACAAGTTGAGCCAAAGGGCCTGTTTCCATGCTGTAAACCTCTATGACTCTAAATGGCCTCCTTCTGCACTGTAGGATTCTGAGAGACAAAATACTTACCTGGATCAATGATACACAACAGGGCTGACATCAACAGTAATATAAGGGCGGACATTTGGAAGAATATAAAAACAGCAGTGAGTTCCACGTGTCGCTTGTGAACTAGAAACACAAACAGATGGATGGGAGATTCATTTCACAGAATATCAATGCGTTAAAAAGTCAGAATGTTTATAACACAAAGTGCATTTCTTACTTTTGTATTTCTTCAAGGCAAAGAAGATTATGAAACTGCCTGCAGCAAAGGACATAATAGTGCTAATCATAGCCAGGACCGATACTAAGAGAGAGATTTCATGCAGTTGCAAAAATTCTGAAACAGGAAACCATTATCAATCCATTTTCATATAAATCACAGAAATATAGATCATAATGCAATATAATATGAAGTCAGCAAACACTATGCTATTAGAAATGTTTTCCTTCCCTATGTCATGGGCTGCATACATGTAAATATTCTGCAATGTTTAGATCTAGGAAGAAGAGAGTATTCCAGTTTTGAAATGGATTACAGTGTGTTGGTTTGGGGAAAAAAGAATGTCCTGCAGTGTGTTGTGATGATAATGTGCCTTTAAGAAATGTATTTTAGTCATGTTTCGGTGATGTGTTTACTAGTCCCTTCTATTTTATCTGGATCCAGCAGCACTGCATTGTTACTGCAGCAACATAATTGATCTTAACTGATTTGTTTTGACCTGAATTAATGCAGGGTTCTGTTGTTTCGTGTTTTCCCCTGGGATATTGCAGAGTGGGGCTTGATTGGGTTGATTGACAGGTAACTCGATTAGGTACAGATAGGCCTTCACGGAGAACTCAAGGCAGTCTGCTTTTGGGATTTTTAGAGAGACGTTGCCTTCTCTGTATCTCTTGCTGTCTCTGAAGTGGAGGCTGGAATCTGCCAAGAAACAAGCCTTTCTCTCTGAGATTCTACTGCTTGGGGTTGGAGCTTTCTCTGGAAGTTGTTACATGAGAATTAGAAGACAGCTGTCTATCTGGATCACTCTCCAGAAGTGTCAAAATGCTGGAAATCGAGTACTTACGTAAGCATCTTTGGTTTCTGTGCTAACTGGTTATTAAGAAGGGATTCAAGTCTGTGGGGGATACTGCTAAATTGGAATAATAGGGATAGCTAGCGGTTATTAGATTTTGTCATGTTTAAGTATTTTAATTGGTAAAAGTAATGCCAACTCTTTTTGTTTATATTCTGTGTTCTTAAATAAAGTTTGTTTTGATAAAAGCTTCCTAGTGGGTCACTTGAATCATACCTGGAATGTAACACCTTCTTGCTCACCCTTATGCCAAAATCAAATGCAAAAGTTGGGGTCTTGGCTAACTTCATAAAATGCATTGGAGTTTCTGATCTGGTCCTTAACAAACTGGGGGTTCTTTCATAGAATCATAGAGTCATGAATCATAGAATCCTACAGTGCAGAGAGAGGCCATTCGGCCCATCGAGTCTACACCAACCACAATCCCACCCAGGCCCTATCCCCATATCCCTACACATTTATCCACTAATCCCTCTAACCTATGCATCCCAGGACACTAAGGGGCAATTTAGAATGGCCATCAACCTAGCCCGCACATTTTTGGACTGTGGGAGGAAACCGGAGCACCCGGAGGAAACCCACGCAGACACGAGGAGAATGTGCAAACTCCACACAGACAGTGACCCGAGCCGGGATTTGAACCTGGGTCCCTGGAGCTGTGAAGCAGCAGTGCTAACCACTGTGCTACCGTGCTGCCTTTGTGGGATTAAAATCTATATTCCTTGTTTGGCTTGGGATTATTGGACTCAAAGACAGTGAGTGGTGAGTATATTTGTGTTTTCTTCCAGGTGTTGCACTTGGTTGGTTTAAGTAGGGAGCACGTGTGGAATAATGGCTCTTTCAGTGGCTAAACATTTCCTGGATGTGAAAGAAGTCACTGAGGGTGGTTTACAAAAGGTGGTTAAAGCAAAGCTTTTGGAATTGACAAACAAGCTGCAGTTGACGTTACCTGATTGGGCAAGGAAGACGGAGATAATTGCAGTGATAGCTCAGCATTTAAAATTGCCAGAAACACAGTCGGAATAATTGGGAATGGCTACAATTCAATTACAAATGAAGCAGCTTGAATTAGAGGCAAAAGAAAGGGAGAGAGTAGCAAAGGCAAGAGAGAGTGGAACAAAGAGCAAAAGAATCAAAACAGTTTGAACATTAAAAGGAAATGAAACAGACTGAATTGTGATTAAAAGCTGAGGAAAAAGAATGGGAAAGAATAGCCCTGGCAGACAAAAAAAGAAAAAAAAGTACAGGCATAACTAAAAGAAAAAGAAAGAGGATTTGAACTTTGGAAAGTGGAACTAAAAAGTGAATGTCTACTTAAAATGGCGGAGGTAAAGGTAAATTATGAGCGTAGTGGTGAGGATAGTGAGGAAGCGCCAACCTATCATAGTCAAAGGCCTGGTGGGAAGGTCTGTTTAAATTTGTGCAAGCATTGCCAAGGTTTAATGAGAAGGATGTAGAAGTCTTTTTCATTTCATTTGAGAAAGTAGCTAAACAAATGAAATGAAATGAAATGACCATAGACCATGTGGGTATCATTGGTTCAAACAAAATTGATAGGTAAAGCTAGTGAGGTGTTGGCTTCACTATCAGAGGAAGTATCTAGAGATTATGATAAGTGAAAAAAGCCATCTTCAGTGCAAATGAACTAGCGCCAGAAGCCTACAGACAACAGTTAAGGAATCAAAGAAAAGAACCTGGTCAAACATACATAGAATTTAAAAGGATCAAAGTAATTTTGACAGGTGGATAAGTGCCTTGAAAATAGACCAGACATATGTCGTTCTTAGGGAAACGGTTATGTTGGAAGAGTTTAAAAATTCACTTCCTGAAGTAGTGAGAACTCATGTGGAAGAGCAGACAGTTAAAACTGCAAGGTTAGCAGCAGAAATGGCAGATGATTATGAATTAGTTCATAAATTGAAATTTGGTTTCCAACATCAGTTTCAGCCTGTGAGGGATCAAAACTGGGGAATGAGAAATGCTCAGGTGATAAAGGCAAAGGAGATCTTGTGGGAGATAGTAAAGACATTGTACCTCAAGTTAAAAAGGAAACACATGAGGGTGGAAAGGAAGTAAAAAGCCTCAGATGTTTTCACTGTAATAAAGACACACAAAATCACAGTTTTGGTGGTTTAAGAAAAGCACTGCGAAGACAGATGTGATAGAACAGGATAAGCCAGTGGGGTTTGTTAAAGTGGCAAAGGAAACCCCAGTTGAAGCTAAAGAGGTGCTATAGAATGTACCAGATCTCTTTAAAGAATTTACTTGTAGAGAAGTTATTTTGTCCAGGAATACAGTTTATCTAGGGTAGTATATCTTGTTTATCTTAATAATATAGCTGGATCACAGGTCGGTATGGTGCCTACTGTGGTTGAAAGGCCAGTGGGAAATCAAACCATTAAGGCGTTAAAGGAAACATATCCTGGCATTTTTCCTGATTATGTGGTGACAATGTCACAAAGCCAAAGGTTAAGAGGAGCGATCAAAGAGTAAAGATAAAAAAGTTGAAGTTCAATTATCAGAACTCTTTTTAATCATATGGTTGAGAAAGGACAAGGACAGGTGGAGGATAAAGTGGATATTTTTAGTTCAGGAAAATTGGCAGAATTACAACTGAAAAATATGGAGATAGGACAGTTGTATCAGAGAGCATGGAAGAAGAATCTGAGTGTATACCAGAATGTTAGTACCTTAAAAATTATGTCTTAACGGGAAAATGGATACGTTTACATATTCAGATGGATAAAAATTGGGCAGAAGTTCATCAAGTTGTATTACCGGTGGGTTATTGAAAGGAGGTGTTGCACGTAGCTCATGAGGTACCTACCAGTAGGTAACTTGGGAATAAGGAAAATACAAACTAAATACTGAAACATTTTTATTGGCCTGGACTGCATAAAGATGTGGCTAAATTTTGCCGAACATGTCAGACATCAGGTAATGGCAAACCTCAAGTGGTGATAAAACCAGCACCCTTAATCTCATTCCAGCATTTGAGGAACCTTATTCAAGGATCATAATTGATTGAGTAGGACCCCTCCCTAAAATAAAAAGTGGGAATCGATATTTATGGACCATAATGGATGTGTTTACTAATTTCCAGAGGCCATTCCATTACACAATATTACAGCTAAAAAGAATGTGGAAGAGTTACTTAATTTTTTCCCAGATATGGACTATCCACAGAGATACAATCAGATCAAGGATCAAATTTTACGAAGTTTTTCAAGAGTAAATGGATAGCTTGGGAGTAAAACAATTTAAATCAACTGCGTACCATCCAGAATTGTAGGGAACGGTAGAATCGAACTTTAAAAAACAAAGTTGAGGACTTATAGTCAAGATTATCTGGAGGATTGGGATCAAGGAATTCCACTTGTACTTAAAGCAATCAGGGATGCACCATAAGATAAGAGGACTACTTAAACTGATCAAAGAGAAATTGATGAGTCAGCATCGTGAGACTGTTATTGGACTATTTTACCATTCAAAGTGCTGAGCAGACTTGAAACTGGGAGTGTTTCAGATCCAACTTTTAGACCCGTTCTCAGGCGCCCCCATGCACACTCTGCCTGAAAAAATAGCAGTGATTCTGCATCACGCTGCAGAAGCCTGTGGGGAGTGCTTATCGCGCCCGAAACACTGCAGCTCCGATCGACGCCTCCAACTGCACATGCGCAGTAAAAAAAACGCTCCCCTGCCACATCGCTCCCAGTAAGAAGTTTAACAACACCAGGTTAAAGTCCAACAGGTTTATTTGGTAGCAAAAGCCACACAAGCTTTCGGAGCTCCAAGCCCCTTCCCATCGCTCCCAGGCCAGATAATGCTTCTTCCTGGCCCCCACGGACATTGCCCCACCCCACCCCCACAACATAACTGATCCCCTTATCCCCCCACTCCCCTATCACCCAGACCAAGCGCAGACCCCTCCCCCCTTCCCCCCCCACCGATCATACGCAGAGTGGCACCGGACCCTCCCTCCCTCCCCCACCGATCACACACAGAGTGGCAGCGGACCCCTTCCCCCCACTGATCACAGAGTGGCGGCGGACCTCCCCTTCCCCCCCCGATCTGAGTCAGAGAGCCATTTGACCTGCCTCCCTCCCCCCAAACCAGGGAACCATCTGACCTACCTCCCTCCTCCCCCCAGCAGAGAGCCATCTGACCCACCTCCCTCCCCCCCCGCACCAGAGAGCCAGTGACCCACCTCCCTCCCCCACCAGAGAACCATCTAACCTACCTACCTCCTGTCCCCCACCAGAGAGCCATCTGACCCACCTCCCTCCCCCCCCACCAGAGAGCCATTGGACCCGCCTCCCTCTCCCCCACCAGAAAGCCATTGGACCCGCCTCCCTCTCCCCCACCAGAAAGCCATCCAACCCACTTCCCTTCCCCCCAACCAGAGAGCCATCTGACCTACCTCCCTTCTTCCCCCCCCCCCCCCCCCCACCAGAGAGCCATCCGATCTGCCTCCCTCCCCACCCCCCCCCCCCCAAGCCACTTGACCCGTCTCCCTCTCCCTCCCACCAGAGAGCCATCTGACCCACCTCCCTCCCCCCACCCCCCCCCCCAACACCAATCTGAGTCAGAGCGCTACTGGAAGCTCGGAACTTACCTCTTCAGAAGCTGGAGTGCCCAAATTGGACCTTTGCCAAGCATGTCTATTTCGTGCTGAATCTGGATGAGTGAACGCAATGGTAAAGGGGTAAGTGCTGGTAAGTTTGGGTGTGCAGCCCATTTAAGTTAATTTAAATGCATGCAAATGCCTGACTTTCCCAAGTTTTCGCGCCCAAAAACAGGCGCAACTTGATGGTAAAATCGAGCCCTACGTGTCAAACTTTAGGGAAGGATTGAATAGAGTGGATGAGTTGGCTAGACAGCATTTAAAAGTGGCACAGCATGTAATGAATCACAGTGGATATGAAATCAAAAAACTGTAGTTTTGCTAGTGGGGATAAAGTATTAGTATTACTGCCAGTGGTAGGTGAACCTTTAAAAGCATGGTTTAGTGGACCTTATCAAATTGAAAGAAAATTGAGTGAGGTGAATTATTTCATAAGAACACCAGAAAGAAGGAAAACTCACAGAAAGTGTCGTGTGAATATGCTTAAACGGTATTTTGATGGAGATGGAGCAAAAGAAAGATGTGTTAGTGGTTACAATCAGAGCGAAGAACTAAATCCAGATGATTCTGAATTTGACATTCCTCAAATTAAATTGAATAATGAGGAAGTTATCAGAAATTGAAATAAATTATTGAGTTACCTGCCAGAGAAAAATCAAAATGACTTGAAAAAGATATTAAAATTACATAGAGATGTATGTGGGAATAAACTGGGAAGTACCAAAATGATTGTGAATGAGGTAGTGTAGCAAATGTTGTTCCAATTGAGCAACATCATCGTTGACTTAATCCGATCAAGTTGGCACAGGTTTAGAAAGAGAAGCTGATGTTTATTCAGTCTGAGATGCATAGCCAAAAGTCTTGATTAAACATGTGAAACTGGTGAAGGCAGAGAAGGAGAACCAGTTTCTGGACAATGATATGAATAAAGAAAGTGAGCAGGTGCGGAAACAGATGCAAGAAAATTGACTGAATTGAAATCTGCTCCTGAGTTGTTGAAGTTACTTGAATATAAATTGCAGGATTATCACAAACAGCTTATCATGTATGCGAAGAAAAATGTAGATGAATCAACAGTCATGTGTGATCTCAAGATGAAGATTGAGGAGCACAAGTATTGGACTACTGCAGATGAAAGAAAAAGACAATGGTGTGAATTAAGATGTTTGCTGAAACTGCACCATCATTTGAAATGAACTGCTGGGATAATGAATCTGTGCAGTTTACACAGATATGGATACCAGTGAAACGGTGCTGTTCATGGTTGGTGTTAGAGTAAATTATGGTGATTGTCATTGTAGCGCAACTGCCACAGTGATTTCTGTTTCCATGTTTGCAATGGATTCTGACACCAAGGAAGACAATCTACTGTGTGTGTTTTGCCAAAGAATGTGCAGAAAGTGTTGCTGAAGATCCAGAACAAACAAAGATGTTTGACTACCTGACAGAGGAACTGAGGCCAGTTAACAAGAAAGGGAATATAGTGGCCAACAGGTGAAGTTGAGCTAACTGGGAATCAAAACAGGATTAAGGACTGAAGGAGGCTTTTGAAAGAAACAAGGAGGAGGCAGATGAACAACAACAGTGTCAAAAGATGAAGGACTGTTCAATGCTGGAAGAGAAGGACTGAAATGAACAATATTACTGTCATGTTTGCATGTTTTGATTTTATAAAATGTGTATATATAGTAGAGTACTAATAGTGTGAAACTAGAGGTTTTGAAAAAATGAATATTGATTGTTCATTTTTTTCTTAAGGGAAGGTGTGATGATATTGTGTCCCTTTTAAGAAATGCATTTTAACCATGTTTCTGTGCTGAGTATGTTTACTAATCTCTTCCATTTTATTGGAGCTGATCTGTCTGGGTCAGCAGCACTATTACTGTCGCAACATAAATGATCTTAATTGATGCTGTGTTGGCTTTGATCTGGCTTACTGTGGGATTCTGTTGTTTTGTGTTTTCCCCTGGGATATTGCAGAGTGGGGCTTGATTAGGTTGGTTGACAGGTAAGGTCATATGACTGGGTACAGCTAGGCTTCCACAGAGAACGCAAAGGAGTCTGGTTTGGGATTTTTAGAGACAGGTTGTTTTCTCTGTATCTCTTGCTCTCTCTGAAGTGGAGACTGCAATCTGCCAAGAAACAAGCCTTTCTCTCGAAGATTCTATTGCTTGGGATTGGAGCTTTCTCTGGAAGGTGCTGCATGAGAATTAAAAGACAGGTGTCTGTCTGGATCACTCTCCAGAAATGCCAAAAGAGTGGAAATCTAGTACCTACGTAAGCATCTTTGGTTTCTATGCTAAATGGTTCTAAGGAAGGGATTCATGTCTATGGGAGATACTGCTAAATTGGAACAATAGAGATAGCTAGCTGTTAGGAATTATATTTTGTCATGTTTAAATATTTTAATTGCTAAAAGTAATGCTAATTCTTTTTGTTATAATCTGTTTTCTTAAAAATTTGTTTTGATAAGAACTTCCTTGTGGGTCACTTGAATCATACCTTGTGCTCACCATAATGCCAAATTCAAATGAAGACATTGGGGTCTAGGCTAACTTCACAAAATATATTGGAATTACTGATTTGGTCCTTACCAGTTGATGTGGGCACAGAGGAATGTTTTCATATCTTAGTCTGGTGCAATTTGGTCACTTGCTTGTTACACGGTACATTGGTTTCGCACTAGATATTCTCCCAGGTAACTGTGATGTCCCCCTTTAATTCAGAGATGGTCTTTACTAACTGGCACACTGTTAGGTTTTGATAGAGGAAATAAGGAAAGTAATATTTCCTCTGGCAAGTGAGTCAATAAGCAGAGAGGATTCAAAATCATTAGAAAAAGATGTAAGGGGAGTTGAGCAGAATTTGTTTCAGGGAGTTGTTGGGCTAGAACACACTACTTAAAAAGTGTGGTGGGTGGAAGCTGATACACAAATAATTTTAAATGAATTTATACAGATGCTTGAGGATGAAGCATTTACAGTATCAGGGACAAGAATTAGGAATGTGTGACTCAACTTAACTGCTCTTTCCAAGCATCAGCACATGACGGATCAAATGGCCTCCTTCTGTGTAGCAAGTTTCTACGATGCTATGAATTTCTACTTAAATAATAGCAAGATTATAAGAGAATCAACTTGTTATATGCAGACTATTGTAGTTTTCCAGGTTTGTTTTCCTAACTTTACTGATGTCAAGCTTAATGGTGAAAGATCTAGCTTGATAAAGCAGAATTGTACACCAACAAATTGGATTATCTCGTATAAAGTACATACATTTTTAGAACACAATTTTCACAATATTCTTCCAATTGTTTACAAGCTAAGCTAACATATAAAAAAAAGAGACTAACGCTGCATCTCCCTTCAGGAGGCCAATCACAACAGCCTCCACTCAGGGTTGAATTTTACACTCTTCCAGCAACCATATTTCACATGGGGAGGAGCACTTAAATTGGGGTGGGGCAGGGTGGTAGGTGCCCATCCTACCACTTTCCCAAGCTTACCCCCATATTATTGAGAGGAGGGGTGGAGTGTTGTAATTGGCAGCCCACCAGCCCACCATATTTAAAAGAACTAAAAGTCAAATATCAAGCCATTGACTCTGATACGACACTATCCGTGCCATAAAACGTTTAGCATAGGCAGCAGGATGGGAGCAGGAAATACGATTTTTTACTTCAGGTGCTTAAAGGGTGGGAAGGAAGGAGTGAGCCAATCTTCAAGGGCTCTCTTGTGCCAATTGCAGGACAACATACCCCCTTAGTTCAAAATTTCCCATTCCTACCCACACTCTTACTTAAACCACCTTCCTTCACTCCCCAACCCCTCTCCGTAACCTACTGAATCACTTCCAGCCTAAGACAGCAGATTTCCCTGCTGCAGAGAATCCATCTTCTTATTTTGAAGTCCCAACAGTAGCCACTGACACCTTCCAGGCACTGCTGAGGCTGATGGAGCTGGTCGGCAGCTTGAGAAGACGAGACTTCCTCCCACTGAGGGGCAGAAGTCCCACACAGCTCTGATTAGTCCACCCTGCAGGACTTTATGATTGCGTGGTGGGTTGGCAGGGAGCATGTTGGCTGCATGCCAATGTGGTTTCCGGGGTCGCTTGCTGTCCTGCCACCCCCCCCCCCCCCCCCCGCCTCCATATTATTCAGCTCATTGTTTCAGGTGTGCTAACTTTAAATCAAGACAAAGATTAGAAATCCATGAAAAATGAGACATTAAACCCAATGGGAATATAACAAACTGTGACATGCACTGGCCATGAAATCCATATCAACAATGTTCCCTCCAAGCTGCATGAGTTACTCACAACTTATCCCTTCAAAGAATCCTTGCATGCACCTGGCCACACTAAAAACAACTTAAACGTACCACACCTTGGTGTGGACCCAGTGCACAGGAGAAAAAAGTTTAGAGATCAAGAATGGTCCATTATAAAACATACCGTCTACAATTAAATGTGAGTACTGTTTCTGGGTGACCATGTTCGCAATCACACAAGTATACAGCTCACAGCTCCTTGATGGTTTTACAGTCAGTGTTCTGTTGTCACTGGACAGTTTGTAAGTTCCATCACTTTGAAGTGGGTGACCTTTTTTAAGCCACCAAATTGCAATTATTTCTTCATTTCCCATAACACATTCAAGAAAAACAACATTCTGTTCAGGGATACTGTTTGCAATTATCACTGGCTGTCCCAAAATTTCTGAAAAATAGACAAAAATTACATGACGGAATAATTGAACAAGGTATGTTCATCTTTAAATAGCATGATGACAAATATCAAGCTCAAGATTCAGTTTATAACCCGAAAAATTATAGAAAGTGCAGGAGGAAATTGAAAAGGTTAATACCAGATGCAAAGAATTGTTACAAGAAATGATCAACAGACAGAATACTATAATATCAATATATAAACATACAAGTCACAGAATTTGATCACCCCCAAAAATGGATGCAGTTTTGTGCAATTAACTTGTGCCCATTATTTTCAGTGTAGGAAACATGCAAACATCATGCTACTGTTATTTTAAGTGATTGCTACATGCAGCTAATCTGTATGTGGTGGGACACCGGACAGGACAGGGGGCCTGGTTAAAACACATGCCAATACACTGGTTCTGAATGGAGAATTCAGAAGAGGACTTTGGCTGCAAAGTATGTCAGTGGATATACAATGGAATGATTAGTACACTGGCACATGTGCCAGAAAGCCAGCCTTTAAGGCAAGGAGCATGAAGGAACCCAGCAGCAAGTTGACAGAGTTCGTGTAGAGCTGGAGCCCATCCATTCCAGTATGGAAGCAGTACCGACTTCCATTAATTAAGACACTTGAGGAGTAAACCATGATGCACAAAATGATGGCCAATATCTTAATTTCCGTTGCAGGAGCAGAAAATATTGAAAGTCTGGATGCAGCCATGCAAGCTCAAAATGTTGTCATCATAGCTGTAGCTACTCACGTTCAAATAATCTTGCATGATTTTTTGGCACTCCAGCAACTTTTCCTCCAACACATTATTAGAGATGCTGAAGTATCTAACTTGGGAGCAGAAATAATACTAAACAAACAGCTTCCACAAATGCCCTTGCAATTGCTTGTCTGACAGTCAGTCCAGACTGCTGCTGCCCATACCAAAGTAGAGCAGTGTGAAGTCAGGCCTTCAAGATAACTTATTATCTCCCTCACTGAAAATCAATAGCCTTCCAAAGGAGTACTATGACAGGCAATAGCACTGGGAATACATACACCAAGTGAATGTACAAAGGTGGGATTAGTTGAAGTTAGTTTCATTATAATAATGGCTGGATTTATAAATTTGCTTTGGAAATGATGTCCAAAGATGTGAGGCTTAGGTGGATTGGCTATGCTAAACTGTCCCTTAGTGTCAGGGGGATTAGCAGGGTAAATACGTGGGATTACGGGGATAGGGCCGAGGTGGGATTGTTGTCAGTGCAGGCTTGATGAGCCGAATGGCCTCCTTCTGCACTGTAGGGATTCTATGATTCGAGAGAGTGCCGAAGAGGTTTATAAGAATGGTTCCAGGGATGAGAAACTTCAGTTAAGAGGATGGATTGGAGAGGTTGATCCCCTCGGAGAGAAGAACGCTGAAGAGGAGATTTGATAGAGATGTTCAAAATCATGAGTGGACTGGACAAAGCACACTAGAACATAAGAAATAGAAGCAGGAATAGGCTACTGGACCCTTCAAGCCCACTAACCCGTAGGGAATCCTTAACAAGATCCCTTATTAATCCTTTTTCATTACACTAAACCAAATCTAAAATAGCCCGTTCCTGGGTAGATTCCATAACGTACTGCTCTAAAAAGCAATCCCTGATACACTTCACAAATTCTTCTTCTACGCTACCCTTGCCAGTTTTGTTTGTCCAATCAATGTGCAGATTAAAATCTCCCATGATAATTGCAGTTCCCTCCAGACATGCCCTTGATATTTCCCCACTTATGTCCTGACTTCTTGAGAGGCCACATTTTGGATGTCTATAGACTACTCCCACTTTTGTCTTCGTTCCCCTGCTATTCGTGATTTCAACCCAAACCAATTTTACATCTCCATCTGCTGCCTTTATATGATGGCAAGAAGTCTCACAGGTTAAAATCCAACAGGCCTATTTGCTCCAAAAGTTCATGCTACCAAATAAACCTGTCAAAGTTTAGCTGGTGTTGTGCGACTTCTTGCTGTGCCCACCCCAGTCCAATGCCGGCATCTCCACATCATTTATATCATGACTTAGCACTGCTCTGAAACCTTTCTTGATTAACAATGCAATGCCACCTCCTTTCCCCTGTGGCCTATGTTTTTTTTTGGAATGTTGTATACTTCGAAATGTTGAGTACACAAGTCCAGGTCGTCCTGCAAGCACATTTCTGTAACAGCTAATACATCATACTCATATGTTGTAACCTATGCTATCAACTCATCCATCTTGTTGCAAGTGCTCTGAACATTCAGATAAAGTACATTTAGCTTTGATTTTTTTTACAATAGTTTACAACTCTGGTTTTGCTCTGTGTTGCATATTTTTGTTTACCTTTCCTGCCCTAGCCTGTCAAATTATGACAGTCAAGTTCCGCCTAACTATCCTGTGCCATCACTCCCTCATATACCCCATTTTTTAAACTTTCCATTCTTGTAACCACCCCCTCCCCCCTTCCTAGTTAGGGTTCTTGTATGAGTCCTTGCTGTAATATAATGTTCATATGATCTGTCCCTACCCTTAGTTTCCTGTTTACACTCAGACTGATCACTAACCTGCACTCCTACCTTTAACTTTGACTTCCCAATTTCCAAACAACTGAAACCTCAACATCACTCTTGAGTTTAGAACCCTCTCTGCTTCCCTAGTTGTATGGTCATCAAGAACACAAGTCCCAGCATGGTTCAGATGTAGGCCATTCCAACAGTACAGCCCCCACTTTCCCCAGTACTGATGGTCAATGTCGCACAAACTGATACCCACTTCTCCCACACCAGTCTTGGAGCCATGCATTCATCTCTGATTTTATATACTCTTTGCCAATTTGCACATGGCTCAGGTAATGATCCAGAGATTATAATCTTTAAGGTTCTGTTCTTTAATTTAATGCCTAACTCCTCAAACTGCCTACCCAGAACCTCCTTCCTCATTCTACCTATGCCGTTGGTGCCTACAGCAACCATGACCACTGGATCCTCCCCCTCCTACTGCAAGTTCATCTCCAGCCCAGAGCAGATGTCCCGAACCCTGGCATTGGGCAGGCAGTACAGCCTTCGCGACTCTCAATCTTGGCTACAGAGAACAGTGTCTATTCCTCTGATTATACTACCCCCAAATACGACTACATTTCTCTTCTCTCCCGCCACTTGAACGGCTCCCTAAACCACGCTGCTGTGGTCAGTTTACTCATTCTTCCTACAGTCCTCTCTCTCATTCACACAAGGAACAAGAATCTCGTACCTGTTGGACAAGGGCTGAGGCTCCTGCAGTGCTGTCCCTTGGATCCCTCTACCTGCCTCACACACAGTCACACCCTCCTGTCCCTGACCACTGGCCAAATTCAAAGTAGTCAGTCTAAGGGGTGTTACTGCCTCCTGAAACACAGCACCCAGGAGAGCACAAGATATTAAGCATAAAACAATGGAGAGGCTGCAACACGTCAGGGAGGGGGAGATGTACCTGGGTGCTGCAAGATATTAAGTGCAAAAAACAAGACTGAAACATTTACAACCATCTTCAGCCATAAGTGTATGACCCATCTCCACCTTCTCCTGAAATCTCCATCATCATACATGCCAGACAGCTAATTTTAATCATTCCACGTGATATCAAGAAACATAGAGTCCACTGGATATAGCAAAGGCTTTGGGTCTTGATAACGTCTCTGCTGTGGTGATGAAGACTCGTGCTCCAGACCTACCTTCACCTCTGGCCAAGATGTTGCTCTATATCTACAACACTATCTTGTGCTCTCCTTCCCTCTGTCCTGTCCATAATCATAGAAACCCTACAGTGCAGAAGGAGGCCATTCGGCCCATCGAGTCTGCACCGACCACAATCCCACCCAGGCCCTACCCCCACATATTTACCCGCTAATCCCTCTAACCTACGCATCCCAGGACTCTAAGGGGCAATTTTTAACCTGGCCAATCAACCTAACCGGCACATCTTTGGACTGTGGGAGGAAACCGGAGCACCCGGAGGAAACCCACGCAGACACGAGGAGAATGAGCAAACTCCACACAGACAGTGACCCGAGCCGGGAATCGAACCTGGGACCCTGGAGCTGTGAAGCAGCAGTGCTAACCACTGTGCTACCATGCCGCCCATAATGTATTAAAAGCCATCAGAAAATGCAGACTCCAAACCAAATTTCTAAATTCAATGCCACATTAGTGCATATAAAAATAAGCTAATCACCCTCGTTCATTTTTACAATGCCTGTCTTTCATGTACCATTGCTTGTCCAAGTGTTTCTGCAAGGCCATTCCTCACTGGATGCAGCATCGCTGGTGGAAGGCTGCTGATTTTCAGTGGAGTGGATGGCAAATAGCCTTGGAGGATGACTTCAGACAGCTCTGGATGTAGGAGGCACCACTATATCAGCATAGTTGGCAGCAGCCTGCGCTGGCTGACGAACAAGAAGAGGAATCGTGCTGGAGTGTCATGGTGTAAGCATAAATGATTTCATCTTGAAAGAAGTTGATAGGATTGGGCTTCGTAGAGAGATTCTTCTGGGATGACACCTCAGCAATCCTGTATTCTGCTAAAGGACAGTGATGGAAGTTGTGAAAGTATAGGAGTCTCTCTGCTAGAGATCCACAGCAGCCTGAGTTTTTAGCGAGACATTGTCACAGACCACAGAAGAAAAGCTTAATTACTTTTTAAGAAATGGACATCAGGCCTCAGAGATTGGAACTACAAGTCCCAGTAGGTTTCAGCAACTCTATACATGTGCCAGTCCTGAAAAGGCCACACATGCACAAGTCATTCCTTTTAATGACCTTTAGGTTCTGCACAATGCACCTGCAGGGAATGGCCACACATGCAGTTGTGGCGTATTCTTGTTGTCAGGGTGGGAACCGGCCCTGTGTACATGCACAGTTTGGACTTTTCTTTAGGATTTAAAGCTAGCTCTGCACCTATACAAGGGGCTAAATGAAGATAAAAGTAAAACAGCATGAAAGAGATGGTCAGGTGACCCAGAAGGAAATGTCATTATCCAGAGGCACAGAAAAAGCAACATTGCAGAGAGCAGTTCCCGAACTAAGGAACCGAAATGTTGCAAAAACAGGGAGAGGAGCAGGAGTTCCAAGAAGACTTTCTAGTCAAAGGAAAAGAACAGAAATCTGGAAATGGTCCATTTAAGTGAAGTTCAGAGCAAGGAGCAGAAGCTCCACATTAAAAGTCACAGCTGCAAAGTGCAGACCTGGTATAACATGGGCTTGTGAGAAGCCCAAGATCCAAGTAGGCACAAAGGATGGTCACTCAAAAGTGAATAATTTGAGAGGGATGATTAGAAGCCTTCATGGGAAAGATGGAGTTCAGTGATGCAGTTGGCATGGTGTGGCAAGCATCTGAAAAGAGTTCATGGGAAATCCATAGCATCTACACTGGATGGCATGTCATTTGATGCGAGGGTGTGGTGGATCTGACCACAGTTCACCTTTTGGTTTACATGGACCGTGTACTTAGAACATTAAGGCATGGTGGCACAGCGGTTAGCACTGCTGCCTCACAGTGCCAGGGACCCAGGTTCAATTCTGACCTTGGGTGACTGTGTGGAGTTTGCACACTCTCCCTGTGTCTGCGTGGGTTTCCTCCGGTTTCCTCCCATACTCCAAAGATGTGTGGCTTAGGTTGGTTAGCCATGCTAAATTGCCTTTAATGCCAGAGGGATTAGCAGCCTAAATAAGTAGAGTTGTGGGGATAGGGCCCAGGTGGGATTGTTGTCGGTTCAGGCTCAATAGGCCGAATGGCCTCTTTCTGCACTGTGGGGATTTCTGTAATTACAGTATAAGATAGATTTTGTAACTTGCAATAGCCGTATAAATCTGTATAGGTATAGTTGGAGTGAAGGACTATTAAATAATAAAATAGTTTATCTTTTCTTGTTTAATAAGTGTTTTCTTGTTTTGGTGAATGTTTATCAGCAATCACTGTGACTCTGTTCAGTAGCCATGTAGCTAAACAAAAAAATAAAGTTGGGATCTATCAAGCCGGGTTCCATCCTGAGATCTGATTTATCCGATTGTTACGATCCCAGCTGATGTTACTATGTTCATATATTGAGTAGCTGTTGCTTGTGTCACATTGGAAATTGAGACATCAGCCATCAAATGCTGCATTAAGGTTGTGTCCACAAGTGTGTTGGTGCAGTTAGCCACCAGTTCCATGCAGGAAGAATGTTCTTTAATCTGTGTAAAGTCCTGTGCCTAGTAGAAGCTGGACTCCTCTGTGCTCCTTGACATTGTAAGAAGTCTCACAACACCAGGTTAAAGTCCAACCTGGTGTTGTGAGACATCTTACTGTGTTTACCCCAGTCCAACGCCGGCATCTCCACATCATGATTCCTTGACATTGCCAGAAAACTAGCAGCTAGTCTTTTTAATGCACCAAGTATTTCATTGTGCACACACATCAGCCTTCCTTTGGAGCCTGACCCATCAGTCATCATCCACGTCCTCTGCAACCTCACCAGCTGGAGAGCTAGCATATGTAAGTTATACTACCGAACTATCCTCTAAATTGCCTGCTTGTGACTGCAGGTGTGAAATTGGGTGACAGCACATCCTCATTTTTGTTGCTTCCTGCTCTTCTACAACCATCTGTGAAGATTATCTGAAATGATAAAGGACCATATTGGCTTGCTTTGAGGAGTGGAGGAAGAAGTACACACACGCATACCAATTCCAGTTTCTCTGTCAGAAGAATGTTTGGGATAAGAAAAAAGTGAGATATGATAATTAGGTACGAGAGTGCTATAACCTTCAATGAATTTAAGCTGTTCGCAGCCATGGCCTCAGCTGTTCCCCGACGACCAGCAGCACTTCTTCCAAGTGGTTCAGAATCTGTAAGAATATGCCGCCCACCACCCGCACCTCCCCCCCCCCCCCCCCTCCCTCCATTCAGTTAATTCCTGTTGTCTTCAGTTGTGTACTATCTTGTCCTGAAAGACTGGAGAAAATGTCTCAGAGAGCATAATGTAAATAATTTAGGTGATGTGGCTGTCTTAGTTGAAAAGATGGCGGTGCATGCAAATTGTGAGACACGATGTGCAACTTGTAACAGTGCTCAATGTGTGAGGGTGAAGTGAATCATATGAATGTTAGTGTCATGATAGAGATTGTTAGTAGGCAAGGAATTAATTTTTGGTGCACGCACGATTGATACTCCTTCCTTGGATTAAACATCCTGTGAGCCAACTTCATCCTGGCCTTCTTCGCTTTAAGGGATCTGTTTCCTCGTGCTTTGGAAAACTGCATTTACTTTTTTAACCTAACTTGTGCAATGCTTGTGTGCAGTGATTGTTTGGAAAGTTTCTCAAAGTACTCAATGGACACTCCCTATAGCCCTCCAGCAGTATCTCTAGGCCTCATTCTGTGACGGGGCGATTCTCACATCTCTAGCTTCTTTGGCAGACTTTATGGGAAATGTACAGTTTTTAAAGTTGTCGCATTCCTGACACCTCACCTAGCATCTCACAGACATCTCCTGCACATCTGAGAAATGCAGTGAGTGTAGTTAAATTTCAAGTATTCAGAAGGTCACTCAAATTGTGGGAAATAGATGGGTACTTAAGAGTGCAGATGATTTTCAAAGTCATAGAATTGCATTCTTGTGGTATTTACAGAACTTTTGAAGAAGTTCATTAATATGGAGGTACAACCTTATTTAACTATAGTAAAATGACAGATGGTGATCAGTGAGGAAACAGGTCAACAGGGCAAGACAGATAAAGATGCAGGTAGACAAGTGTTTATAAATTACAAAAATGGAATGATAGTAAGCTGTTTCCCAAATATACTAGGACAGAAAATTAGTACCACGTACCGTGAACTTGCACAAAATGTTGGATGTTACTTGCATCCCTGCTGTGTTTGAGTTGTAAAAATATCTGATAAAGACCACTGTTAGTCAAATCCAAATTCAACAATTCAATAGATGTGTCCTGTTCATTGTACTTCACTTTGTATTCATAAAAGCTTTGAATTGATACAAAGTCGAAGTCAAGGTCATGTTGTACAAGAAACATGTTTAATGTACGGGCAGTAAAGGTCCACTGTATTGCTTTTAGGTCTGAAACCGGTCCAACATTGTACCCGTGTAGTAACAGAGAGGATAATCTGGAAACATGATGGCAAATTGGTTCGAACACGGGTGCTGAAATCTGCAAATAAACTACAGAAAACATTAGATCATTTTGGTTCAAAAAACATTAGATCTTTTCAGTTAGTTGCAGTCAAATATCCTATTCCGTGGATGCAATGAACAGAATAATTAAGGCAGAGTATTTCAGGATTGGACAGAGTAACAGAAAAAAAGATTGGACTTCAACTTACTCGTAAATAAACATCTACATGAGTACATGCCTTAAGCTAAGCAGATGGTGACAGAATTAGATAAAGCATGTGCAGAAATTCACATGACATATGGGCAATCAACTAGGGTGGAACTTAGCAGCGGCGTGTGATTGGCATCGGAACCAGAAGCTGCTGCCAATCCGGTCCCACCTGATGCCAACTCACGATATAATTTCCACATTTGCTGAGTGGGGCTGGATGTGTGCTTGTCCAACGAGCTCTCAAAAGCAATGTCCGCAGGCTGCAGAATAGTCCTTCTCAAGAGAATGGCAGCAACAGGAGAGGAATTCAGGCAGTCAGTTAGCACCCCGTTTCCCAGATGTCTCATATTAGGTAGAGGTAGTAACGCTAAGGAAGGATATCCAGATGCCCAAGGGATGGGAGCAGACCACCCCCACGAAGAAAGCACGAGGTGGCAGCCGTCAGTGGCCGAGACCTTATCAGGAGAATCTGAACCCAGTGCCGGAAAGGGTTCCGTGACCCTGGCATGGGTGACCACTAAGTGGGCATTGTGCTAAATGGGGCACTGAGAGGGGTGGCCATCCATTGTTGGGATCAAGTGTGTGAGTTACATGTAGTCTTGGATTGCACATGTCTGTACGCATCCCAGGGCTGGAGAGTTGAATTCAACTTCAGTCCAGCAAAGGTTTAGGTGTCAAAAGGGGTGGCAACGTTCTGAAACCTCTCAGGGATGTTTTGCTCTGGGGGCAGTGTGGTATGGCATTCGGGGTGAATGTTTCAACACTGAATGAAGCTCTGCACTGACTTACAGAAGAATCAGAGCCATAACAATCAAGAGCGATCTGTCATTGGTGGTGGTGGTAGGTGGGGGGGCGGGGGGGGTGACCTGGCAATCCTCACCAGCCATAAGCCTTGGAGCTGGAGGCGAGAGAGGTGGCAGATCGTCAGGTCGTAGGAGGTAAGAGAAAGGTAAGAGCCCAGTGGGCTGAAGTGCAATGCATTCAGGATGACAGTGATGACTGAGGGTTTGGTCCATCAGAACAACCTCATGTATACGCTGGCCACTGAGAAACTTCAGTCCAATTAAGGTCAATCGCAATGGCAAGCGTGTGATGAGATGTTAACTTGTGTGATATGATTCATCCCTCAGGTGATCCACTCGCCAGGGCCGGCCAAGAGGCAGACGATCCTCCCTTGACACCTGAGACTCCGAAGGATGCATGCAGCATTGCACACCATTTCACAGCACCAGTGATGGCATGCTGGTGGCCTTGACCATGTCAGAAGAATTGTCAGGGAACAGCAGTGAGGGCACTTCATGCTTGCAAGGGCAGATGACAGAGGTAGGGAGTGTTCAGTGCACCAGCAATCAGAGGACTGCTGGAGATGAGGACCATGTTGAGTCCAAAGGAGATGATGAGTATCTGGAGTCATCCATATGACAGTAAATATTGGATGTCGACGGTTATGCGCGAGGAGGTGTGGCAGAGATCCCTGAAAGACTGCGCACCATGGTCTCTGTCATGGAAGAATCCTTGCAGAGCATGAGCACTGCAGTGACTCGGAACTCCAAGTACACTGCCTCATTCATTGAGATTGGCAACTCTCATGGAAAGCCAACTCCAGAAGCACAATGATACATTACTGGGGTTGCTCCAGAACCTACAAGTCCCTATGGAAGAAGAAGGCGTCACCAATGTGTCATCAATGGTTGCCCATCCTTCATTGTTGAGCACAGAGGTGAGGGTTCACCTCAGAATGGCAGACCAGATGGCTGGCATTTCTGTGGACTCTTTTCATGGAGCCCTGGACAAGAGCACCAGCTCCTCTGACTCTTTGCCAGTTGTAGTTCCATTCTAACAGTCCATGGCGACTGAGGGTTGCCCATCAATGTCCAGTCGGAACACCATTCCCTGTGCCTTCCAACCCCCCAATCCTGCTTCCACCCATCTCCCAATCCACCCTCTCTCCTCATCCCCTCACCATCCATTTCCCTTTTCTGTTTCTTCATCTCTTTATTTTTTTGTGTCCCTTCCATCTCCCCTTTCTCTCCCCCTTCCTTCATTTCTTCCCTCTCTCTTACATTCCTCCTTTTCCACATTCCCCATTCTCACCATCACTGATCCAGGTCGAACACACCAACATTTCCAGCCACATTGCTGCTCCCCAAAACTCTCCGCCTTTCCCAAAGCCGCGCGCTGCCGCGGCTTCCCGCCAAAACCCTCCGCGCTCCGACCCCGCGCGGGCCCACGAGGGGGCGTGGCCTACAGCAAGGGCGGGGTTATGGGTCACGCGTTGACCCTCTTATCTATTGTGATTGGCCCAATTGTTCAGGGCGGCCTCCGACGTGGGCGGGGCTGGTGTGTGCTCGAGCCAGGCGGGCCTTGCTCTGCCGAGAGCGCGCGGAGTGCTGTCTCCATGGCGACCAGGGTGAGGTGCGGCCCGAGGTGATGGCGGATGGGATAAACAAGTGGCTTCAGCTGGGTCCTGACTGCTAAGGGAGGAAATTGACTTCGAGCTATTTATTCGAAAGTACTACGAATGCTGAAATAATTGGGGCTCTCAAGACTGTGACATGGATTTTCTTTATGAGGTGAGTGTGTGGACTTGACATTTAAACCAGTCACCATCAGATCAAGATGCAGGGTGAAATGGCCCACTCCTATCTCCAATCTCCCTTTTCAGGAACTGAAATCAAATTTATCAGTGTATCAGAAGGGATCATTTTGTAGTGTAAAAGATTACCCCAAAATCTTATTAGAAACACAATGTCTCCTGCCGGTACAATATGCCTGGTGGACACCCATCTGCCCTGGCCCATGCGCGTGCATGCAGAAATCCAATGACATGGACACATGTTTACCCAGTACACCACCAACTCATTGTACCAATTGACATGTTATTCAGGACTCCACATTCAGTTCAACAACTTCAGACTGACCTTTCTCTTCCATTTTGACTTTTTTTTAATATCCCATATATTTTTGTCTCAATACAAAAACACTCATTCCCCCTCTCCCCACACTTGGTCATCTAACATGTTTGTTGTAATCTACTCCAGCTACAGTATAATCTGACAGATATGTCCTTTCAGTTCTAATGAAGAGTCAAATGGACATATAACATTAACTCTCCTTCTCACCCTACAGATGTGGTCAGACCTGCTGAGGTTTTGATCCATTCTCTGTTTCAGATTCCAGCATTTGCATGCAGTATTTTACTCATTTTGTTTTCTAACCTGATTATTGCAATATGCTCTTAGCAGAGGCCCACGCTCTGCCCCCATGCCAGCAACACCTCCCCCCCCCCCCCCAACTCCAGCGCACACCGAGGGAGAATTTAACATAGCCAATGCAAACAACATAGTCTTTCGGACTGTGGGAGGAAACCGGAGCGCCCAGAGGAAACCAACACCGATATGGGGAGAATGTGCAGACTCTGCACAGACAGTAACCCAAGCCGGGAATCGAACCTAGGTCCCTGGTGCTGTGAGGCAGCAGTGCTAACCACTGTGAACCATGCCATCCATCAAACCTCATCCTCAAATTACATAATTGCCCTCCTGACCACATCCACCCTCAGCTCACACAAGCCACAACAATATAGAAAACTGCAAAAAATCACTGCTTCAGTACTTTACGATTAATGAAAACAAGGCTATAATTGATTAATTCAAATCCACAATGCTAGGCACAGGAACCAAAAAAGTACAAGTACACAAATCACTGCTTCAGAACCTGTAATTGATAAATTCAAAAGCAAATCCACAATGCAAGCTGCAAAATACAAATCACTGCATAACTGCTTTAGTGCGTTTTAACTTATGAAAACAAGCCTGTAATTTATTAATTGAAATCCAAGCCTACCTGTTGTCAGCATGATGATAGCGATGATGCATATTGCAATCTGTGTCTTGAGGTGAGCAAACAAGGAACTGGCCAAAATGCAACAAGATGGAAAAATTACCCAATGATATGACTGCAGCACAGTCCAGGCCAGTGCATGATAGAATGAGCTAGACAATACTCCAATCAAGTGGAGTCCAGTGAATCCAAGGCCAATATCAGTGGCTTTGCTTGGAACTGTCTGGTAGGATTCCATTCTTTGTCAAAAAAGACTTTCTGAAGGCCAATATTGAGAACAATGGGGAATGATGGTTATGCACCATGTTTGTAATATGACAATCATGTTATCAGACAAGGAAATAGTGATCCCATTTGAAAAATAGAATTTAAACAAGAGAAAATGGAAGAGGGGCATATTTTTAAAATTTTCTTGCTACATCAGTTGTTTACAATTTATGGCAATTTAGATAACTTTTGTCCTGCATTTTTTCTTCACAAAATCATCAATAACATTATTGTAGGTAAAATCTTGTAAGGATGCATTTTCAATCGTTAGTATTGCTGAACTTATCAAATGTTCCTGGCTCATTGTACTTCAGAGATAATTTTTAATGCTTTTCAATACAGAGAAAGAATATTCACTGGAAGCATTTCTGACAGGCATCTTCAAAATGGTTTCTAAATTTGGAAAGGTTGCATGGAAACCATCACGTACAAGTCTATACAAATCAGCTGTGGATCTCAAAGCACAAGAGCTCAACATTATCAATGAATTGAATTGTTTCACTTCATCTTCATAAAGGTTTATGTCTATGTCCTCCAGAAAGAATTCAGCTACTTTCTCACTGTAGCAGCTCTTAGCAGTCTCATCCAAATCTGTGTCGAAAAGTACAGAAAATATTTCAATTGTTTTCTTCAGAGATTAACTTCTACTCTGCAATTACACCATCATTGTGTCACAAATAACTGACAGTTTCAACCATGATCTTTTCTTTCCCTTTTAAAATGATTTATTTGTCTCTAGTTTCATCAAAAAATAACTTCCTGCGTCTTGTATGCTTCTCATCATCAGGGGCACCTGTATTCCTTGTTAATATTAACACCTCTGCGCCACTAAGATGTAGTCATTTTGAACTTCCATTACAAAACTTCTAATTGAGGCTAACAATTGTGAACCATTCAGTAAAGTTGTAAAAATATTTTGCAACGTCTTGCATTGATTCTTTAATGTAAACAGCTCCACAAAACAGTAAAAACTGCAATACCATGCCTGTCAAACATCTCTGCTAAGTATTTTGCTTCAGCTTTCACACGTGGTTTCTCTGAATTTAATAAGGTTATGTCTGATGAGCATTCGTTTACGTTGATAAAGTTAAGTTTCAAAGTCAAAACAGTATCTGCACGACGTGACACCAGGTGGTCCAAAATTCTTTTGACCATCAAATGTTTTCCATGTGCCTGCTCCAAGCATGATTGCAGCATATTCCACCAATACGTGGAATACGGAAAAAAAGGCTTACAAGTTTTGAACTGTCAAAAAAATGTAAGGCTGCTGCATTGCAGATTAAATTCAAGGAGTAACTGGAACATGGGATGAGTAATGCACAGGGGTTTGCATTGTTCAATCTTGCTTGCAGATCTGAATATTTTCCTGCCATATTTGTGGCATTATCAAAGTTCTGCTGATGACAAATGTTTATGTCCAAAACTTAATTTGCAATGATTTCCAAAACAGTTGTCTCCAGGCACGCAGAAATGTGGGATTGTAGTTGAATGAATTGCTCTTCAACTTCACCATTGCTGGTCACATACCTTAAAATGAATGTTAATTGGTTCACATGAATCACATTTAGTGTCGAATCAACTATTATGGAATAGTATTTGGCATCTTTTACTTCAGTAGTGAACTGGTTTCTGAGCCGCTCTGCCATTATAATGATGAAGTCATTGTAGGTTCAGCACGTTTAAAAAGTTGGTCTTCCCTAAGCCACAATATTGATAGCTTTTCAAATGCTCTTTGAGAAGTTCATCAAATTCAAGGCAGGCTAAAAAATTACCTCTTCAACTTGACACATCATGCCCTCTGAAAGGAAGATCCAAGGAAGACAGAATTTGACTGGCAACAACACATCTCAGCACTTTCCTCCAGTAAGAGCACTCCTTTTCAAATTGAGCTGATCACGCAGAATCAATTTTTCCAGATTATTTACATCTTTGAACGAACGCGCACACAGCCTTAATAAGACTTTTGAAATTTTCATGAGCAGCAAGATCTTTTCCAACACTTCTCCAGTTAGAGTACCTGTTGACAAATGATTGTTTCCCTTTATGAGGGTCAGGGAATAATTTGCAAACATAACAGTAGACTGCCTTAGAGGTTGTTGAAAATTTCTCCTTTCTGCCCTGCCATTTCTCTTCACCCTGAGAAAATGGGCCACACGAAGACTTCTAAACTTCTTTTGGCCTCCAATGTCAAACCGTTTTCTCATATTTTCCATGTTACCTATGTTCTCTGGTCTATTTATTACAAAATTTTCAATTGTACCCAGTGGAACAGATTTTGGCTATCAGACAATGTCTTCAGGGTAAGTTTCTTCAGCTGAAGAGGAATGAGCTTGAGCAGTATCCTGTAGTTCCATTCCCAATTCAGAGTCAACTTCTTGTTCCAGTTTTTCAGGCAATGTATTGCATCTCGAAATTGGCTGGTCAAAGTTATCAAAATGTTTAGTGGATGTTGTTGTGGAGGATCGATAAGCAGTTTGTGCCCTGCTCAATACTTCAAACTTTTTAAAGTAAAATGAAAAACTGTCTTCTTACCTAGCTTCGTCCTCTTGCCTTGCCTTCAATTTTCTGCACTTTTGATTGCCAGATTGATAGTGTTGCTTCATATTGACTGATCTTTCTTGATGTTGATGAATGAAATTCCTGAAAGAGCAGGCTTCTTTTGTGTTCCTTGGCCCTTGGGTTCAGGTTGCTCCTGCTCATTCAACAGCCTCCCTTTTGTGCTTGCTCAATGGCTGTCAGCCTTGCGCTCAGTTGCCCAGCCCTCCTCGGTCCTGGCTGGTTTTCAAGTTGCCCCTGCTCAATTAATGACTTTGATGTTCTGCTGGCTCATTGACCATCTGCCTGACTATCTGGCCTCCTCACCTCACCCTCGGCTTATTGCCCAGCCCTCCTCAGCCTTTCACTGCTCCCCTGAACAACCACTGGCGCCTCTTCGCACCCAAGGCAAGCTTGTTGATGGTTCAGGCTGCTCTGGCCTCCTTAGACACCTGTCTCTGGTCAGAAATTGGCTTTCTTTTTTTTATATTTAGGTTGCCCACCCACCCTCCTCCACCCTGGCGAGTGGGTCATGAGTTACCCCGCTTCTCCGCTCGACGACTGACGGCCAGCGCCTGCCCTCTTCACCTGGCCCTGGCAAGCTCACACCCCCCAAAGTAAGTACCCAACTTTTCTGTTGGCTCAGGCTGCCTGCCTGCCTGGCTCTCTGACCTCCTCAGCCCTGGTTAAGGAACCTGGGCTGCTGCTATTTTAAGAAATATTGATAGAGATCCTCATCACTGCAGCTCTCTCCTCCTAAGTCACCAAACTCTCAATGGTCTTCCCGCTCTCAGGGGTCTCCACCAATCAGAGTCCAAAGATACTTTGCATTGGTTGCTAAAAGGCTGAAAATGAGCCTATCAGCAAATTCAGACCTCTCAGGCTCTGGTGCCCCAAAGCCAGCAACCAGCATGTTCTCCCATCCCCAGTGCTCTCATTTCCTGTGCCTAAGCACGATGTGTTCCATTGTAAGTCTATCCCTGGCTCTTAGTTTATGCATTCCATGTATCCCCACACAGCATACGTGGTCAGCAGGTTGCTCCAAATATCTAACTGACAGGCATTTTATTTGCACTTTGAAAGTTTTACAGTATTTTATAAGAACTGACAGGGACAACTGCTGCTTTAACTCACTTTAATGATTTCTGTTGTCTCACAATTTATAAGCACTGTAAATATCTGTTGCTAAATATTCAATACTCTGAAAAATTCAGTCTAGATAGGAAAGAAAATTGCTGCAAAAATGTTGTCCTCAACTCACTAATTCTTGCAGTTTAGGGAAGGGGCCTTAAAACAAAGATCATTGAGAGTTTGGTGATTTCGGGGAAGAGATCAACAGTAATGAGGGTCTCGAACAATATTTCTTAAAATAGCAGCAACCCAGGTTCCTTAACCAGGGCTGAGGAGGTCAGAGAGCCAGGCAGGCAGTCTGAGCCAACAGCAAGGTTGGGCACTTTGGGGGGTGCGAGCTTGCCAGGGCCAGGTGAAGAGGACAGGCGCTGTCACATTCACATCATAAAATAGATGGGCTGGTGAGATGAACAGAACAGTGGCAAATGCAGTTTAACCCTGGGAGGACTAACAAAGTAAGGAAATACACAACGAACTTTATTCATTTAGGAAGTACTGATGACCAGAGTGATCTTGGGCGGCATATCCAAAGATCCCTGAAGGCAGCAGGACAGGTAGATAAGGTGGTTAAGAAGGAATATGGAATACTTGCCTTTGTTAACTGAAACATAAAATATAAGAACAGGGAGGTAATGGTGGAGCTGTATAAAACACTCATTAGGGCACAGCTAGAGTACTATGTACAGTTCTGGTCACCACACTACAGGAAGGATGTGATTGCACAGGAAAGGGTAAAGAAATTCACCAGGATGTTGCCGGGGCTGGAACATTTCGGTTATGAAGAAAGGCTGGTTAGGCTGGGGTTGTTTTCCTTAGAGCAGGGAAGGCTGAGGGGGGACCTGATTGAGATGTACACGATAACCAGGGGGCATTGATTAAGGTAAGGGGCAGGAGATTTAGAAGGGATTTAAGGGTGGTTGGAATCCGGAACACTCTGCCTGAAGGGTGGTAGAGGCGGTAACCCTCACAACATTTAAGAAGCATTTAGATGAGCACTTGAAATGTCACAGCATATTATGCTGCAGATCAAGTGCTGGAAAATGGGATTAGAATAGATAGTGGTTGATGGCTGGCGCAGAAATGGGCCAAAGGGCCTCTTTCTGTGTTGTAAAGCTCCTTGACCGTTCAGTTGAAGGAAGATCTATAAATAGAAAAACGTAGTCAAAGGAAGTGCAGTGTCAATTAGTGGCTGTAGAAATGACCTTGTGAAAGCAAATCAGATAACTTTGCACTTGTCTTCACTAAAGAAGGAGGAGATATCATTACATTGTCTCTGGATGAGGTGGAAAAGGATAAAAATGGATAATGAAATAAAAATTTTAAAAAGGTACTTAAAAGGTTGGTAGCATTTGAATTAAAATAAAACACCTGGTCAGGACAGGAAACATGCTTGGTTTTTGAAGGAAGTAAATAAAGACAGAGTTAGCAGAACCTCTGGCTACAGTTTTCCAATTCTCTTCAGATTTTTATGCCTCCATCCAAGTTGGAACAGAGGCAACAGACTGTAGGATTAGCAAACAGAAACTGATTCCAAGATTCCTGTCCTATTCTCATTTCCAGCTATTTTGACAGCACAGGCTGCACATCAGGTGGAGGTAGGAATTTCCAGCCAAGTCAGCATTCGAGGACTACTGGCTTCAAGGAAAAAGCTGATCCCAAATCAGATGTTGATCCTCTGCTGAAGAAGCACTGCTACAAATGCAGAAGCAAAGCCATGCTTTTCAGGAAAGGGTGTCCTGAACCTTCCTGCAACTGCAAGGCGATCATGAGGAGTCCAGAAGCCTTCTTAAGCAGGTGATGGTACCAGCAATGCGTGCAACCCAGGCCAAAACTGCAAGGGTGGCAGCCACAATGGGGAGCCTGGGGCAAGAGGCGCAAGCAATGTCCAGTGATGTTCAAAGCCTGGCTCACTCTGCGCTGTCCATTGCTGAGTGCCAAGATAGCAACTCTCGGCTTCTCATGGACATGTCAAAGGCCTAGATGGGCATTGCAGCAGTGCTCCAGAGCTTAACCAGTCACACTAGATCATGGCTGAATGCCTCGCTCAGACTATGGAGGGCCTCCAGGACTGGTATTGCGAGATGACATTGAGGCATCTGGACTCACTTCAGCAGCCCCCCTATCCCAGGGAGTGACATGGGAGCCACCAGGCACCCTGAGGGAGGAAGAAGTGCTGAAGCACAGTCCAGGGCCTTTCACCAGGGGCACTGGCATTCTTCAGCCCTTCTGAATTCCGCGCCCCCCCCCCCCCCCCCCCACCCTCCTGACACCAGCACCATCAAGTGGAAATCAGAAAGAACAGAGTGACACCCGAAAGTCAGTTGGGCCCCTCCGAGTCCAGGCCTTCCAGAGGCCATCCGCCAAGGACATCACAGGCCACCTCCATTCCAATGTGTGCAGTCTGTGGGACCACCTAGAAGGAGCAAGAGGGCTGGAAAAGTTAAGTTGTAGGAGCACTGAATTGGCACAAGTGAAGTATAGAAGTGTTAGTGATGGAGAATGGAGCACCAAATGTACACTTTCACAAGTAAAACTAGTTTCATTTTAAGCCCGAGTAGCCTTTCACTTTGTGCAGTCGTCCTCGTCAGCGGGGGCAATTCTTCGGTCTCCAGCTCAGAACTCATTGTCTCACAGACCCTATAGATTTACCCTCAAATGGAAAGCCATGTAAACCAGAGATTAGACATTCCCTGTCCCCCTCCCCAGATGAAAGTGCCCCCATCGCACACTCAGGAATGAGAGGGGAGGTCAGTGCAACATCTTGAGATAGACAAGAGTCAGACCTCTTGTTAGCATGAGGAGCAATACAGCTTTCCTCATAGCGAGTCGTCATCACCCTCCCGTCTTGCAATCAAATCCGCTGACTTTGCCAACCCAAACCCATCACCCTGATGTGATGTTACTGTGACCCCCTGGATGGGGGTGGGGATGCAGGAGGAGTATACGAAGAGGTAAGGAGACAAAGATGTAGGGCAAAGGGTGGGGTGGCAAGTGTGGAGGGCAAGGGGTAGGGGTGTTAGGGACCAGACTAGAAACTTCAAGGTATATTATGAAGTTGCCTAGACCCCAACCTTTTTGATTTTCGCAGTATGGCGAGCATCAAGTGTTTCGCTCCAGGTATGATTAGATTGACACACTAGGAAGTTTTTATTGAAACAAACTTTATTTAAGAACACAGAATATAACAAAAAGAAGTAGCATAACTTTACCAATTAAAATACTTAAACATGATAAAGTATAATTTTCAACAACTATCCAGCTCTATAGTTCCAATTTAAGTATTATCCCCATAGACATAAATTCTACTTCAGAACCAATTAGCACCAAAAACAGATATGCTCATGTGGATGCTAGATTTCCAGTCTTTTAACCCCTCTGGACAGATATAGAATGACACCTGCCTTCTGACTCTCATACAGCAGTTTTCAGAGAAATATCTACTTCAAACAACAGACCTTCAGAGAAAGAGGCATAGTTTCTGGCAGATCCCAGTCTCCAGACTTGAAAGAGAAAGATCTACTTCTGTCTGCAGCTTCCAAGCAGTAATTGACTTGATTTCGCTATGTGAGCCAAGTCCTGCCTAGTCATATGACCTTACCTGTCAATCGACCTAATGAAGCCTCGCTCTGAAAAATTCCAGGGGAAAACACTAAAATAACAACACTACATTATCCCAGATTAAAACAAACATTTTAGCAATTAAGATCAATTATGCTGCTGGATGCAGACAAAATGACACCCATAATAAACTGCTAAAACAGATCCTGCACAAGAAACATGATCCAAATATATTCCTTAAAGCCACAGTATCATCACAGGAGACAAATCTGGAAAGCAAGGCATGAGGGACAAGGGTGAAGAACAAGGGGTGTGGGGACAAGGCTGGAGGGCAAGGGGTGAGAGGAAACATAAGTGTTTCAGAGGAAGTAAGGAGAGTCTGAAACCCATGAAAGATCTGAGGGTAAGAAGCATGATGGGGTTGAGCTGCTGGATATAACTTCCTTCAGGCGAATCTGGAGGCAGTGAGAGCCTTCCTGATCCTCTGGCCTGTAGCACCCTGGCCACCACCTGTCCACTGTCCCATGAGTCCTCCTTTAGTGCCTCCTCGGCATCTTCTGATCCATCTCCCTGGAGACACCCTGTTCAACCTTCTCCACCATTTCACCCCAGAGCTGTGCCAGATTGTGGAGCACAGAACAAATGAACATGATCTTCGGGACCATCTCTGTGCTATATTGCAGAGCCCTGTCAGACCGGTCCAGACACCTGAACTGCATCTTGAGAAGGCCTATGCACTGCAATAACATTCCTGGTGGCAGAATGTGTGTCATTATAACAGTTCTCCACCTTGGCCTGGGGCCTCCACACAGGCGTCACTAGCCATGACCTCAGCAGGTAAGCCTTGTCAGCGGGTACCTCTGAGTTTGTCAGAATGTAAGTGTTGTGCACGCTCCCAGGATAATGTGTACAGATTTGCATGATATTCAGCTGGTGGTTGCACACCAGCTGGATATTTAGGGAGTGGAATCCCTTCCTGTTGATGTAGGGCACTCTATGATGAAACAATATTCATAAGGTGACATGTGTGCCATCGATAATCCCCTGGGCCTGGGGCAACCCGGTGATGACTTGAATTATGCAACCCAGGCATCTTGATGGGTGAAGAGCTGGAAGATTTTGCCAGATGTTAAGTCCAGAAGGCTGTAAAGTGTCTAATCGTAAGAGGAGGTGCTCTTCTTGAAGCTTGCACTGAGCTTCATTGCAGGGGGCCAAGGACAGAAATGTAAAAGTGAGAGCAAGGTGATGAATTAAAGTGACAAGCAAGTTCTTGCTGTCCTTCACTCTTCCAGGTATAATTCCAACAATGTTATCAAACCTGCTGACAAATGTGGTGTTATTGTGTGGCATATCAACTCCTCCTTTGCAGAGGCTGAGTGCTAACTTTCAGACACTTGTTCTAATGCTTTATTTATTTACTATAACCATTAACATACCCTTTGCCTTCTGTTCCATAGTGACACAGTGGTTAGTACTGCTGCCTCACAGCACGAGGGATCCAAATTCGATTCCCAGCTTGGGTCACTGTCTGTGCGGAATCTGCATGTTCTCCCTGTGCCTGCATGGGTTTCCTCCGGGTGCTCCGGTTTCCTCCCACAGTCTGAAAGACGTGCTGGTTAGGTGCATTGGCCGTGCTAAATTCTCTCTCAATGTACCTGAACAGCCGCTGGAGCTTGGCGACTGGGGGATTTTCACAGTAACTTCATTGCAGTGTTAATGTAAGCCTACTCGTGACACAAATAAATAAACTTTAAACTCATGACATCTTTGTCATTTGGGGGACCTTGGATCTGTTCTATAAATAATAGGGGCAAGGAATTAAATCTGGGACTATATGGTAAATGGAAGAGCAGAGGCAAGGCAAAAGAGAAGAGTATTATTCCTGGAAATATAAAACAGTCTCTAACAGGGAGGGATTGAGAGTACAAATCTAACTAAATCAACAGATGAGATGAGATTATGAAAAGAATAAAAGGATAAAACTAAAAGCTCTGTATTTTGTAATGCACATAACATCCAAAACAAAACAGATGAACTGAGAAATGTGCATCGATAATCAGGAGATTTAGATTTACATATTGACTGGAAAAGTCAGATCGGCAAAGGTGGGGAGTTCAGAGAACGTTTCTGGGATAGTTTCTTAGAACAGCATGTTCTCCAGCCAACCAGAGAGCAGGTTATACTGGACCTGGTATTGTGCAATAATTTAGAAGTAATGATCTCACAGTGAAGGCAGCCCTAGGTAATAGTGACCATAATATGATTGAATTTTACATCCAGTTTGAGGGAGAGAGGAGAGGGTCTAATACTAAACTTAAATAGAGGCAATTATGAGGACATGAAAACAGAATTGTCTAAAGTGAATTGGCAAATTAGGTTAAAATATAGGTAAATAGAGATGCAGTAGCAAACGTTTGGCGATATTTCAGAATGCATAGAATAAATACATTCCAGCGAATAAAAATACATTTAAGGGATGGACCCACCATCCGTGGTTAACTAGAAAGGTTAAAGATAGCAACAAACTTGAAGAAAAAATGTATAATTGTGCAAAGATAGATTGCAAAGATAGATCTTCGCTACACTCCGTACATAGAAAGAACATTGTTCCTCAGATAAGGAGACCAAAACTGCACAAAATGAGGGCGATACTCCGGGGTTGATAGTCCCAGGTGGGATTCATGATGGCCCGTTGAATTAGGTGTGAGGGCCAAATTGGGATTCTTGCCAGGCATCAAACTTGTTGCAAGTCTCCCAGCCCACTGCGCCAGGAAAGATCATGTTATTAGCCAGAGAGCGTGAGAAGTTGATCTATATACATTTCAACATAATTATCAGGATTGAAGCCTAATTCTCCTGCTTCCTGGGATGCTGCTGCCCCTCCTCCCAGCGGGAAGCTGCACAGTTGCCAATTAGTACTGGTCTTTAAAAGTGGGATCCAGGCACCGTGAGGAGGTAAGTACCCTTTTTAACTTTCTTCCGGGATGTAAAGGGTGGGTCCTTAAAGGGACCTTGGGGAGGGGGTGGGGTGGCTTATTCTGGTGGAAAGGGATTGACCTCGGTTGCTGTCCCACAGGATGGGGGTTGTATGGCTGGAATTCTCCATGTTGCTGGAAAGAAAAGTTGCAAATCACTCTTAAAATGGTAATTTCAAGCACCTTTCTGGTAATTTTGTAGACTGCTGTTTGTTTTATGTAAGAGCTTTGAAGTCCCCAGTTCACATAGTAATCCATGTCCCCTGAACATCTGGAAGCCTTCAAGATTACAGCAGCATTCCATTCAAAAGTTGGGGTTGCCCTTGGTTGATTTCTCGAGCCCCAGCTGCTGTCTGACCTCTTTGAACTGCCTTGATTGACTTGAGGTTGTAATTTCACTTAATCTATTAGGGTCTGTTTACACAATCACCTTCTGCCCTATTTAGCTAAAGGAGGCTGTTTGATCGACAGCTCCATTGGAGATCAAACAGGGGTTAGGCGATAAAGGCAAAATACTGCAGGATCCTGGAATCTGAAACAAAAACAGAAAATGCTGGAAAATCTCAGCAGTTCTGACACTGAGCTTATGGATGGTCCATTAGGTGCTAAAAGCTTTTTTGACTGTCCGCTCCAAGGCAGATCAAAGACTTAATTGTTGAAACAATCAGTTCACCCTCCCTGCCCAGAAAGCAGAAATGTTTTCTAATGCAGTTTCTTTCTAAAACTGGGGTTCTGTTCTTGCCTGCAAAGCTCCCAGCAAAACCAGAAAGCATTTGTGACCACTTTTTTTCTCTCATTGGTGGTTCTTTCACCTCTGCCAAGCTTCTAAGAAAGGCACATATCTTTCAATGACATTAATATTAAGACTGTGGCTTCACTTCAGCATTTTAAGATTGAGCCACAATGCCTCGACAGATGTAACATTTCTACTATACAGTGTGGTGTCGTGGTCACTGTTCTCCTGAAGGCTGGGTAGTTTGCTGCGTACCCTTCATCGTCCAGTACTTCCCCGGAGCGGAAAAACTACAATATCTTCTCCGGAGCCTTCAACATGTCATTGACGAAGACGAACATCTTGCCAAGGCAATCCCCACACCCCCACCTCTTGCCTTCAAACAACCGCACAACCTCAAACAGACCATTGTCCGCAGCAAACTACCCAGCCTTCAGGAGAACAGTGACCATGACACCACACAACCCTGCCACAGCAACCTCTGCAAGACGTGCCGGATCATCGACACGGATGCCATCATCTCACGTGAGAACACCATCCACCAGGTACACGGTACATACTCTTGCATCTGGGCCAATGTTGTCTACCTGATACGCTGCAGGAAAGGATGTCTCGAGGCATGGTACATTGGGGAGACCATGCAGACGCTACGACAATCACCAGGCAAGTGTGTTCTCCTCTTGTTGGGGAACACTTCAGCGGTCATGGCCATTCGGCCTCTGACCTTCGGGTGAGCGTTCTCCAAGGCTGCCTTCACGACACACAACAATGCAGAGTCACTGAGCAGAGACTGATAGCCAAGTTCCGCACACATGAGGATGGCCTCAACCGGGATCCTGGGTTCATGTCACACTATCTGTAACCCCCACAACTTGCCTGGGCTTGCAAAATCTCACTAACTGTTTGGAGCCACTGTAGAAGTATTTAGAAATAGGAAATCCATTGGTGGTCATTTTCCAAATTTTTTTGGACTCTGGAATGGATGAATCTCCAACCTACAGATTGGAGGGTAGCTAATGTAGATCCACTATTCAAAAAGGATGATAGAGAGAAAACAGGGAACAAAGACCAGTAAGCCGAACATTAGCAGTAGCGAAGTTGCTAGAGTTCATTATCAAGGATTTTGTAGCACAGCATTTGGTAAGCAGTTGTATAATCAGACAAAGTCAGCATGGATTTATGAAAGGGAAATCATGCTTAACAAATCTATTGGAATTCTTTGAGGATGTATCTAGTAGAGTTGACCAGGGAGAGCTGGTGGATGTAGTTTATTTAGATTTTCAGAAGGCTTTCGACAAAGTCTCACATAGCAGATTACTATGTAAAGTTAAAGTGCATGGGATTGTCGGAAGTGTCTTGAGATGGATCGAAAGCTGGTTAGCAGACAGGAACCAAAGAGTTGGAATAATGGATCTTTATCCGATTGGCAGTCAGTGACTAGTGGAGTACCACAGGGATTTGTGCTAGGACCCCAACTGTTCACATATATTAATGATTTGGAAGAGGGAACTAAATGTATTATCTCCAAATTTGCAAATGATACAAAGTTGGGTGGAAGGGTGAGCTGTGAGGAGGATGCTGAGATGCTTCAGTGTGATTTGGACAGGCTGAGTGGTGGGCATATGTATGGCAGATGCAACATAATGTGGATAAATGTGAGGTTATCCATTTCGCTAGCAAAAATAGGAAAGCAGATTATTATTTGAATGGGTGTAAATTGAGAGAGGTGGATACTCAACGAGACCTTGGTGTCCTTGAGCTTCCGTTGTCGAAAGTAAGTACAGCAGGCAGTAAAGAAGGCAAATGCTATGTTGGCCTTCATAGCGAGAAGATTTGTGTATTGGAGTAGGGATGTTTTACTGAAATTGTATAGGGCATTGGTGAGGCCACACCTGGAGTATTGTGTGCCATTTTGGTGTCCTTATCTGAAGATGTTCTTTCTGTAGAGAGAGTACAGCGAAGGATTACCAGGCTGATTCCTGGGATGATCTATGAAGAGAGACTAAGTCAGTTAGGATTATTTTCAGTGGAGTTTAGAAGAGTGAGAGGGGATTTCTTAGAAACGTATAAAATTCTAACAGGATTAGACAGGGTAGATTCAGAAAGAATGTTCCTCATGGTGAGGGGAGTCCAGAACTAGGGGTCATAGTTTGAAGATAAAGGGTAAACCTTTTAGGACTGAGGTGAGGAGAAATTTCTTCACCCAGAGAGTGGTGAATGAGGAGAAATTTCTTCACCTAGAGAGTGGTGAATGTGCAGAATACTCTCCCACAGAAAGTAGTTGAGGCCAAAATACTGTACGATTCAAAGAAGGAATTAATACAGCTTTTGGGAAAGTGGGATCAGGATATTGAAGTTGATGGGGGAGCAGGCTCAAAAGGCTGAATGGCCTGCTCCCACTTCTATTTTCTATGTATGTTTATCTGCTTATGTGTCTTGCCTGGATGAGTGCCACTCCAACAACACTCAAGAAGCTTGACACCAACCAGACAAGCAGCCCATCTGATTGCTACCCATTTCACAAACATTCAATCCCTCCACCACCGACGAACATTGGCAGCCATCTGTACTATCCACAGGATGTATTGCAGGAACTCACCAAGGTACAATAGGAAGCACCTTCCAACCCACAACCATTACCATTTAGAAGGACAAGAGCAGCAAATACCTGCAAACACCACCACCTGGAGGTTCCCCTCCAAGTCACTCACCATCCTGACTTTGAAATTTATCACTGTTCCTTCACGGTTGCTGGGTTAAAATCCTGGAATTCCCTTCCTAACTGCACTGTGGGTATACCTACACATCAGGGACTGCAGTGGTTCAAAAAGGCAGCTCACCACTTTCTGAAGGGTGACAAGGGATTGACAATAAATGCTGGTCTAGCCAGCAACGCCCACATCCCATAAATGAACAAATAAAAAACAAACTGCTTGATAACACTCTTGAGAAGCATGTTGGTACATTTTATTATGTCACAGTTGCTGTTGCTATGCAATCCTTCTCATGGTAATGCATTTCTCTCCCTGTTCTAATGCTGATACTGGAACCCTTCCCTGTTACTGTAATCCTACCCTATCTTTGTTACTGTAACTTTTCCTATATATGTTAATGTGATGCTTTATTTATTACTGCACTATTTTTGTATTACTATAACCCTATCCTCATTACTGAGATTTTGTGAGGATCACCTTTTATAGACCATCCTGCAATAAATACACTCTGCAAACTAATCCAGGAATATTTGGGACCAGAGGGGTAATTTTGAGTTTTGAGTCATAGTCACAGATGACCTTTGAGGGGGAGAGATGACTAGTTGTGATTTAACGTGAGGATCACTACACCTCAGACGAGGGGCAAGATTTAGAAAGTGGGGCCTTCATGAATAACCTTGGCCAGTACAGGAATTGAACCTATGCTGTTGGCATCACTCTGTATCACAAACCAGCCATTCAGCCAACTAAGCTAAACCGACCCCCAATTTCTGACATTCAACTCTACATGAGGGGAGCGCATATCAGGAACATGTGTGCACAGGACATTGCCTGGGTTGATTTTTGTTTCATTGTGATTTGGGTACTTACACACCCAGTGCACCCTGCCTCATGAACAGAGACCTCCAACATTACTTCCTTTATCACTGGAACTCTGCAAGAATCCACTTCTGCTATTCCTGGTTACAACTGGCTCTCTGACTTTGATGATATTAGGATCCTGAAGCTGATTTAACACAAGCCCAACTTAATGGTAAAAATGTCTGCAAGGCATCACAGGAATAGCCCAGGAATATCAGTAAAGCATATTTAAACAGGTAGAAACTGTAGCTAATTGGATCACATGATCTTTGTATTTCTGGGATTGCCTGGGGAATTTCCAGACCCAAACTGCTTCTTTTCTTTCTTATGCAAACACTTTCAGGAATCTTTAACTGTTTCTATGCGGTGTCACCCTTTTGCTTTAGTCTGTGGCATGCTTACCTCTATGCAAGAGGGTGTAGAGTTCAAACCTCATACCTGGGAGTGGAGAAAGGACTACCAAAACGTCATTGCAGCAAGGAGGCAGGAAATTCAGAGAATCTAAATTTGGTATCTTATGTGTTCTGTAGATGGATGTTAAATATCTAGTACTTATAAGTAAGATTAACAGGTGCTGGGTGTTGATTATACTCAAATGTGTATATAAAGAAGAATCAGCCAGCACTGAGAGTGTGTGTGCTAGAGTGGAGAAGTAACTACTTCAATAATCTCTACCAAAAGCATCCTAGTCTCAAAATGTATTTTTCACAACCAGGCTTTGGGATTTATCTAGCATGAGACGGTCTCGGGAAAGGAGGCAGGAGTTCCAGATAATCCTTGAGAGGAACAATTGGAACTTCGATCAATCTATAGAAGCAAGAGCTAGGAGTCTCAGATAGTCCTCGAGAGGGGGGGATAGAACTTTGGACAGCCGTAATAACGACTGCTCCAGTGGGATAATCTAATGGTTCAGCAGTGACCTGCTCATTCCCTCAAAACTTACATTGAGCCCCCACTCCTTTTATCACCCTGCATCCATCCTTTCTTGTATTCTATTTAATCCCCTTCATCACTCATTCCATCTTACATCATTGAACATTTAACCCAACTACCAAGCTGTATAATTTGCCAAAATGAACCAAATATTTAATTTTGCAACTTGTTGCACGTAACATTGTTCCATACATTAACAAGTACCAAGAAATAAGGCATGTAATAAAAACCATAGTACTACATATAACAATATTGTGAAATACTGGACGTAACAAGTGTTGTAAGAAATCACACATACGTCATCAAGTACCAGACTTAACAAATGCTCTAATGTACAAAATGTAATAAAGGCTATAATGAACAAATCTTAAGGGTTGTAATGTACCCCAAATAACAAGTACTGTAATGTACTGCAAATAATCTAGTGAAAGTCCAACAATACACATTATATAACACACTTCACCACACAAGCATTGAGACATTTTCTAAAAGGTGATCTATTAAATAAATTTTTGGGCACTTTTAAGACCATTTGAATTACTTTCAAACAATTTCAAGCTGAAACAGATGCAGATGAAAATAAATATGTACAATTGGCTTGATTGATTGGGATTTGAGCAATCAACGAATGGTGTTGGCGCATGGTGACTGGGTGAATCCACCCAGTTTGGTTTTAAATAGGGCTGTAGGCTATCTATTTCAACAGACTCTCTGGCCGGAATTTCACCAGGCCATCCACCAAGGGAATTGGAGCGGGTGAGTGGCGGAGCATGGGAAGCTCTGCTGACCTCGGGCAGGATATTACAGTTTTGGGACAAGCGAGGCCGTAAAATTCCGCCCTCTGTGAGACAGCAGGGTGGAGTGCAGTGCCAACACTCGGCAGCTTACTCCTTTCAGAGGCTGTTTGTGCATTAAATCTTTGGCAGATAAACAGCTGAAGAGAGTTTGACATATTTACAAATAGAGGGAGATCTACATATATATAACGATGGGTTTTCAGTCTCTGAAGGTTCTGTTGTTGGTCGATTGGATGGTGAGTTCTGTATCTGCATGGAGCTTTGTGCAACTACTTAAGACTCCATTGGTGTGTTTAGGACAGCATAGTTGCCAATATCGCCCTGGTGATCTAATGGGTTACTAATGCTGGGTTGTTCTTACTTGGTGCAATGGACTGGCCCTGTTGCCTGTACCTGGCATACTTGTTCACCTCAGAATTCCAGCTTTGCCTGATGTGCCCACACTGCTATGGCATATGCCATGCCTCTGGTTTTTGCTTTGTCTGTACTCCCTCTGCATTTGAAAGCCTGACATGCTATTTGTCCTTGATCACAGGGGTTGAAGGGTTGAAACTGCCCAATGTACCTGATTCACTATGCCACATTTAATTGAAATAAATGCCTTTGAAAGCTGATTTGTGAGTTGCTCTTAATCATAATGAAAAAATAAACATTACTGGTTGGTTTTGATTACATCAATGTCTTAAATGTAAGCTCAATATGAGAAGCAATCATGGCCTTGGAATAACTATTAGTTCAAAAGCAAACTACTTCAAATGTTCAAAATCTGAAACTAACATAAAATGCTGGAAAAATACTATGGAAGCTGGAATCTGAAACAAAAACAGAACATGCTGGAAAATCTCAGCGGGTCTGACAGCATCTGTGGAGAGAGAATAGAGCCAGCGTTTCAAGTCTGGATGACCCTTCGTCAGAGCTAGAAAATACTGGAAATACTCAGCAAGTCAGGTTACAACTATGGAGAAAGGAACAGGGCTAACAGATTCATTAATAGGTCACTGACCTGAAATATTAACTGTCTCCAAAGATGCTACCTGATCTGAGTATTTCCAGCAATGAGTTTTGGTGTTACCAGCAGTCTATTTGAATGCAGATGTGTTCCAGTTTATTTAAAACAAATGATCACCTCTGCTAAAATAACACAGAGGAATGTTGTACAAATTGATTAAGCATCTGTCCAATGGCTAAATGAGTAAACTATTCAGATTTGCAGGATATGGGGATATGCTCATGTGGTACTAAATATTGCTTAATATTCACAGGAAGAGCAAACACATCAGGGAAGGTGATCAGCTCAATGATTGAAACATTATGTGGCTGGATATTTCACTTTGTCTTAATGTATAGGGAAATTGTTTCAAAGCTGAACAAAGGTGCTGTAAATTTCATCAACTTGTTAAACTGACTGACAACTCCTTAGCGATCACTCTTTTATTGTAGATTGGATGGACTGGTTTCCACTTTCCATCGGTCAATGTGTCAGCTGCTAGATGGGATAAATTGAAGATTTTCATTAAAGGAATGAAGAGGTTACAATTTCCTGACCAGAAAGAATGAGGAAAACAGAAATCATAACAGATTTTAAAGGGAAGTGGAGAAATATCTACAAAAGAAAATGGTATGGTGGGAAAAGGGCAGGAAATAGGACCGAGTGAATACAGTAGAAAACTAGCACATGCACAGTGGGCCGAACGGTCTTTTCTGTGCTGTAAAATTAAAGGCATCTATGAGGAACCTTGGTATATACATATGTCATCGCTCACACCATTGCTTTGTGGATCTGTATCTCCTGGGGTGATGTCTGGATGATCCAAGTTCAAGTTTGTCTTTACTCTGAAATATCCCTCTAAGCAATAGTTTAGTGTTGCTTCGTCATCCCTCTCTGGTAATCTAATATTTGAATCACTCAGGCCTGTAGAGTTTAAGGTGCTCTTTGTATGATCCATAAATTTGATTCACTTAAAGAATGTGCAGAGGTAAGTTTTTCATTTGTGGCTTGGATTCTTTCCTCTTGGCTTCAGAAAACCCACAGCCTAATATCTGAACTGACAGGATGGTGCTAACTGAACAAGCAATGATTTACATTGGTGGATTTTATGCTCTTAAATTGGTGAAACCCTAACAGTATCCCTGTGCAAACTGAAGGGTAATACCTAACCCTTGGTTCTACAACCTGTGTTTCAGTCCTCTGGATTTGTGCCCTAATGGAGATATAAGCAGGGATTTTACAGCCTCGCTCGGGTGAAGCTCATAAAATCCCACCCGAGGCCAACGGAGAATTCTGTTCTGCGAGCTTCCGGAGCGGTAAAATTCCAGCCATAGTCTGCACCACATCAGGCAAACAGGAACTCTACAGGTATAGATTCTCGATCACTTGGTTCAAAACTCTAGAACACAGCAATGATAACAAGTGAAATGAAAGAGGATTGTCTCTGGAGTAGGGATGGCTGAAAGCACAAATTGGCCAGGTTCCTTATTTCTGATACTTCTTATAAGACTATAAGACATGGGAGCAGAAATAGACCATTTGGCACAAGTCTGTTCTGCCATTAAATGAGATCATAAGTGATCTGATATGATAATTCTCAACTCTACTTTCCTGCCTTAACTCCATAACCCTTGATTCCCTTACTGATTAAAAATTTGTCTATCCCAACCTTTAATATACTTATAACCCAGCCTCTATAATCTTCTGCAGTAAAGAATTCCACAGATATACTACCCTCTGAGAGAAGAAATTCCTCTTCGTTTCTGTCTTAAAGTGGTAACCCCTTACTCTGAGGATATGCCCTCTGGTCCTAGACTTTCCCATAAGGGGAAACAACCTCTCAGCATCAACCCTGTCAAGCCCCCTGTGAATGCTATATGTCTCATAAGGTCACCTATCATTCTTCTAAACTCCAATGAGTACAGGCCTAACCTACTCAACCTCTTCTCATAAGAAAATCCCTCCACCCGGGATAAACTTAGTGAACCTTCTCTGGACTGCCTCCAATGCCAGTATATCTTTCCTGAGATAAGGAGACCAAAACTGTTCAGAGTAGTCCAGGTGTTGTTATAATGACCATGGAGATCATCAATAAATCTCCCCATGGGCCTCATTGAATATGAGCTCCCCTAAGAGGTGAATGGAGCCTTGCCCAATAGGGAACGAGCAGCAGGAAGTTTAAAACCAGCTGGCTCCACTCAGGCTGGCAGTCAATAGACTCTGGTCCGATTTGCACTCTGTAGCCATTGAATGGTGCTCAGATATCGTTGTCAGTAAAAGGGTAATTGGTGATGGAAAATTGACCTTAGTAAGATTATTACGTTGGTGATGAAGATGGGTTTGAGAAGCCTATTTCATACGCATCTAGGATACTCTCGGACACTGAGCGGAGGTATTCCCAGATTGAGAAAGAGGGATTGGCAGTTGTCTTTGGCGTTAAAAGGTTCCATTGATACGTCTACGATAGATACTTTTTGATAGTGACTGATCATAAACCACTGCTGGGCTTTTTAAAGAAGAGAAGGCAACAACTCCCATTGCCTCCGCCCCGATACAGCGTTGAGCCTTGATACTGGTGGCTTATGAATACTTCCTAGAGCACCACCCCAGGACCTGGATAGCTAATGCCGATGCACTGAGTCATCTGCTGTTGCTCGGAAGTCAGACTTGATCACCAGCTGTGGAAGAGGTTGTTAATTTTGTTGGACACCTTGCGAGGCAAATCAAGGACTGGATGCAAAAGAACCCAGTCCTGTCTGAATGAAAGTACATAATACTATGTGGGGGATTCAGAGGACAGCCCTCAAATGAAATGAAACATTACTGGATGAAGAAAGACTAGCTTAATGTTGAGGATGGCATCATTCTCTGGGGTTTCCGTGCAGTTGCCCCTCATCCAGCACGACATCCGATAATTATGGAACTATACCATAGTCACCCTGGGATTTCAAAGATGAAAATGCAAGCGAGGAGCTACAAATGTTGGCCCAGCCTTGACACAGACATTACCGACTTGGACAGTTTGAGTCATACAAAGAGAATCAAAAACTCCCCTCGGCCTCCCTGCATCCATGGGAGTGGCCTGGTAGGCTGTGGGTGTGAGTGCATGTAGACTTCACTGGGTATTTTTGGGCTCCACATTTCTGGTTATGCTCAGTGCGCATTCCAAATGATTGGAGATGCATTGTATGAACTTAACCACTTCCCATCCTACAATCGAGAAACTATAAAGTTTCTGCATGCACAAGATACCTAAAGTCCCTGGTCTCTGACAATGGCACTGCCTTTACTAGCATCGAGTTTCAGACCTTCATGCTTTCCAATGGACTCAAACACATTAGGGCAGCACCTTATTACACATCATCAAATGGATTGGATGAACGAGCAGTGCAAACTTTTAAGTTCGGCATGAAGAAGCAACTGCAGGGTCCATAGAGACCAAACGGGCATGATTTTTATTTGACTATAGGACTACTCATCACACAATGACATGAATGACCCTAGCAGATTTATTAATAGGATGGAGGCTTCGGACAAGATTAAGCTTACTTTTCCCAAACATGGTGGAGAGGGTGGAATCCCAACAAGTGACCCAGAAGAAGAACCATGATTCTGTAAGAATTGACAGAACATTCAAAACTAGTGACCTAGTCCATGTGAGGAACTTTGGGGACGGCCTCGGTTGGGTCCCTGGGATTATAATGGCGAAAAGGGGGCCTGTATTGTATAAAGTCTAAATATAGGGCAAGACTGTCAGAAAATACCTGAACCATCTCTGCATTAGGGAGCCCGTGCCAATACAAGCATAATTACCAGCCATGGGGATGGTCACTGCTAGCATCGAGCCAAAAATGGATGTCAACCCCATGCTGGCCCGTCTGGGTTATGAAGACATGGACTCTGATATACAAGCGGAAGAGACCGGTGTTCCGACTGAAACAAGACCTCAAGAAGAACCAGAGTCGGTGGCTTTGCAGCGCTCCCGTCAGAAGCGAAGGTCTCCCACCCACTTTACAGTTTCAGTTTTGTCTCCAGCTGATTCAGTTTTGTCTCCAGCTGACTCCAGGCTGATTGCAAAGCAGTGGGAAGACTCCCATTTATGGTGGGGGTTCGGGGGAAGAAACCGATTTGAGGGGAAAGGGATGTTCTGATGGCCATGGGGGATGGATCATCAATAGATCTCCCCATGGGCCTCATTGAATATGAGCTCCCCTATTAGGTGAATGGAGGCTCGCCCAATAGGGATGGGGAGGTTTAAAACTAGCTGGCTCCACTTAGGCCGGCAGTGATTTGCACTCTAGCCATTAAACAGAGCTCAGATATCACTGAAAATAAAAGGGTAATTAGTGACAGAGGACTGGCCTTGGCAAGACCGCCCTATTTTCATACTCAATTCCCTTTGAAATAAAGGCCAACGTTCCATTTGCCTTCCCTATTACCTGCTGAACTTGCATGCTTGCTTTTTGATATTTATGCATAGGACCCCGAATTCCTGTGCTGCAGCTTTCTGCAGCCTTTTTCCATTTTAATAATATTCAGCTCCTTTATTCTTCCTAGCAATGTGCATAACTTCACATTTTCCTACATTTTATTCCAGCTACTAAGTTTTTGTCCACTCACCTAACTTGTCTATATCCCTTCGTAGATCATTGATGGGCAACCTAAGCCAGAGAGTAGGAGGGGTAAATGGCCCTCCTTCATCTCAGTGGGACACAAGATTGAAATTGGGCATGTTCATTAATTAAGACCTTTAAAAAAGGTTTAATACATTTAATACATGCCAAATATTTCATAACAAGTTATAGAAAATATTTAATCATATTTGCATGGTGGCACAGTGGTTAACACTGCTGCTGCACAGCGCCAGGGACTGGGTTCGATTCCAGCCTTTAGTGACGTCTGTGGAGTTTGCATGTTCTCTCCGTGTCTGCATGGGTTTCCTCTGTATGCTCCAGTTTCCTTCCACAGTTCCAAGATGTGCAGGTTAGGTGGATTGGCATGGTAAATTGCCTCTTATTGTCCAAAGATGTGTAGGTTAGAGAATTAGCGGGGCTAATACGTAGTGTTATGGGAATAGAGTCTGGGTTAGATGCTCTGTCAGAATCGGTACAGACTTGATGGGCTGAATGGCCTCCTTCTACACTGTAGACATTCTATGATTCTATATTAATAGAACTGTCATCAACCTCAAGTGGTAAAACAAAATAAGTATTGGATGCAGAGGGAGTACACGGCTCTCACAGTCAATGTTGCGTGCAATTAGCACATATCTTATTTCATGTGTCCTTGCTTTATGTGGGTATCACCTCAGTCATACCGATAGCAAAAAGCCACGTGGATGGAAATCAGCGGAATGTGGCAACTTCGTGCATGGGCAACAGTCAACAAAATGTCTCGTGGGCCACACTTTGAACCCTGATGGACCACATTGGCCCCTAAGCCACAGGTAGCCCGCGATTGCTGTAGACTCTTTGGGCCCGATTTTACCATTGAAACGTGGTAAAGCTGGGCGTGAAGCCATTAACGCAATCCGCGTCCGCGCAGATGGCCACTTTACCAAGGCCCAAAAATGGCCACGATCCGATTCGTGCCCAAAACGGGTGCAACGGCGATTTAAATGCTTTTGCATGCATTTAAATTGAATTAATGAACTGCCCACCCAACTTTATCAGCAGTTCCCCCTTTACCATCGCGTTCGCGTGTCCAGATTCGGCGCGAAACAGACCTGCTCGGCAAAGGTCTGTTTCGGGCGCTCCAGCTGCTGAAGAGGTAAGATCAGAGCTTCCAACGGCTCTCTGATTCAGATCGGTGATGGGGGGAGGGAGGCGTGTCAGATCATTCCCTGGCGGGGGGGAGGGAGAAGGGAGGCCAGATTGTTGTCTGGTGGGGGGGGGAAGGCAGGCCCGATCATTCTCTGGTGGGGGGGAGGGAGGAGGAGGAGGGTCAGATGCATCTCTGGTGGTGGGGGAAGGCCAGATCGTTGTCTGGTGGAGGGGGTAGGGAGGCCAGATCGTTGTCTGGTGGGGTGGGGGAGGCCCGAACTTTCTTTGGGGGGGCGGCTGGGAGAGTTAGTTCTATCCCATCACATTTCTAATTCTGATCATTCCTGTTATAAATGCTACTTAGATTATATTTCACTTGCCATGAATGTTTTGCTTCCCCCCCCCCCCCCTACACCAGCAAGTTCAGAAGAAGTAGAAATTATCTTATTACCATTTCCCAAATTATTTTCTAAACTTGGAAATGCAGTTCTTAGAATTTACTGCAAGTTGGCTAAACACAATTCCAAAGGTTGTTGAACCAAGTTATTTGTACATGCTGCAAATTTGTACCTATATGTTTCATTACACAACTTCAATAAAGGCCTGGATATGTACCTCAGTGGATTTTGCAAGTACATGCAGCAAAGAGAAGGGATTCCACAGATATAATAGTGCATGTGCACTTAATTAGTGAAACTGTCAAAGTACTCGGCTGTGAGTATGTGAAATATACAGGGAGGGAGGCCAGATGGATCTCTGGGGGGGAGAGAGGCAGGGGGGTCCGCTGCCGCTCTGCGGACGATCGGGGGGGAAAGGGGGCAGAGGGTCGCGATCGGTCTGGGTATGGGGAGGGTGGGGTGGATAAGGGGGACAGTTATGTTGTAGGGGTGGGGGTGATGTCTGTGGGGGCCATCGCTCCCGGGCCGCTTTATCCGCTTTTTGCGGCCCGGGAGCGATGTGACAGCAGCGCAATTTTCAAATTTTTTTCCTCACTGCACATGTGCTGTTCAGAGCTCCGATCGTTTCGGGCGTGCTAAGCCCCACATACAGCGTGATTCAGACCCGTGATTTTTTTTTCAGGCTAAGTGTGTATGGGGGCGCCTGAGAGCAGATTTCCAAGTCGGATCTGAATTGCGCCCAGATTCAGCACTTAGAATGAAAATGGTAAAATCAGGCCCTTTGTGTCATCCTCACCACTTGCCTTCCCACTTATTTTTGTGTAATCCACAAGCTTGGCAATAATATATTCACTTACTTCATCCAAGTCATTGATATATATTGTAAAAAATTGTGAGCCCAGCGCTAATCCCTGTGACACTCCACTAGTTAGATTGTCATCCTGAAAATCCCCTTTTATCTCTCTGTCTTATATCAGTTAGCCAATCCTCTATCCATGTTAATATACTACCCCTAACACCATGGACTCCTATTAAGTAGCCTATTGTGCGGTACCTTATGGAATGCCTTTTTGGAAATCCAACATCTACTCGTTCCCTTTTACCTATCCTACTCATTACCACCTCAATTGTAATAAATTTATCCAGCATAATATTCCCTTCATGAAGCCATGCAGACTTTGATTATATTATGTATTTCTAAATGCTTTACTGGAATGTCATTTATAATGGACTCAAACATTTTCCCAATGATATATGTTAAGTTAACTGACCCATAGTTACCTGATTTTTGTGTCCCTCCCTTTTTTGAATAAGAGTATTACATTGGCAGTTTTCCAATTCTTTGGGACCTTTCCAGAATTTAAGAATTCTTGGAAGATTACTACCTATGCACTACCACTGCATCCACTATCTCTATAGCTACTTCCTTTAATATCCTGGGATACAATCCATCAGGTGCAGGGGATTTATCTACCTTTAGCACCATTAGTTTCCTTGATATTTTTCTCTAATGATAGCTATTGTATTTATTTTCTACCTCCCCCCCCCCCCTCCCTTTTGCCCCTTGATTATTTAGTTTTTTTGGAATGTTATTAGTGTCTTTCACCGTGAAGACTGATGTAAAGTATTTGTTTAACTCCTCTGCCATTTCCTGGTTCCCCATTATTATTTCCCCAGTCTCATTCTCTAAGGGGCCTATATTCATTTTGGCCTCTCTTTTTTAAAAATATATTTAGAGAAGCTCTTGATGTCCATTTTTAATTTGCTTGCGAGTTTAACCTCATGGGTTGGTTTTAAAACTTTCCCGATCCTCTGGCTTACCACTAATCTTCGACACATTTTTTTTTTTCAGTTTAATGCTATCCTTAACTTCCTTGGTTTACCATAGTTGATTTATCCTTCTTCACTGGGATATATCTTTGTTGTGAGTCATGAACTATTTTCATAAAAGCTGCGTTTGCTGATCAACCGTCTTTTCTGCTAAACTCCTTTCCCAGTCCATTCCAGCCAACTTTGCCCTTATTTAAGTTTAGCACAGTTGTTTCTGACCCAGGTTTCTCACTGTCAAACTGAATGCTATATTCTCTGCCAGCATAGATTAGCTATGATAGTATTGAATGGTGGGGCAGGCTTGAAAGGCCTGGTGGCCTACTCCTGCTATTTTTTGTGTTCTTATATACAGTATTGCTACTGTTCTTTGTGTGTGGAGGGGCGGGGGGGGGGGGGGGGCGGGGGATGGACTACTCCCACCAGTGCTGCCTTCCTCTTGTTATTTCTTACCTCCATCCATATGAATTCCACATCAGTGGTGGTCAACCTGTGGCCTAGGGATCACATGCAGCCCACAAGACTGTTGTGTCTTGACTGTTGACTGTTGCCCATGCACAGAATTGCCACACTCTGCTGATTTCCATTTGTGTAGCTTTGTTCCTACTGATATGACTGAAGGGATACATAGAACAAGGGCACTGTGAAAGCCATGTGCTCCCTCTACATCCAATCAAGCATACATTTTTATTTTGTTTTTACCACTTGAACTTGATGACGGTTCCACTAACATATGAATTATTGAGATTTTTCTATAACTTGTTATAAAATATTTGGTGTGTATTAAATGTATTCAACCTTATTTAAGAGCCTGAAGATTCCCAATTTCAATCTTATGGCCCCATGAGATGATGGAGGGCCACTCCTGCAGCCTACTCTCTGGCCTAGGTTGCCCATCACTGTTCTACATCTTCTGATCCAAGATAGTTTCTTGCAATCATACTTATTCCATCTCATACTAACAAAGCTATCCCACCACCCTTTCCTTCCTGCCAGTCCTTACGAAAAGTCACATACCCTTGAATTTTTAGTTCCCAGTTTTGATCACCTTGTAACCATGCCTCTGTAATGGCTATAAGATCATAGTTACTAACCTTAATTTGTGCTGTTAATGCATTTATTTTGTACTGAATACTAACTACATGCATTTAAGTAAATAGCCATTAATTTTGCCTTGTTACCATCTTTTCACTTTTTGACCCTATTTGCTGCTGTTTTTATATTTGTACACTCTGTCCCTTCCTGTCACACTCTGGAAATCATTACCTAAATATCTGTCTTGTAATGCTGCAATAATCTTTTGCTTTGTAAGCCTACATATCCCCCTTCCAGAACTACTCTCTGCACTTCAGTCGCCCCCTCCTGTCCTTGACCAGAAGATTCTATCCTAAGTGATGTGACTGCATCCTGAAATCCAAGTGTCCAGGTAACTCCCTTTCTGATGAGTTGCAGTGTCCTCAGCTTAGCCTCCAGCTCAATGACTCTGAGCTGAACATCCTCCAGCTGCAGACACTTTTTGCACTGGATAACATCAGTGTCCATGTTGGAGCTTGTAAGAATTCATGGATGACCCTTCCTAAGTAGTGAGTCGACATGATGTGAAGATGGATTCAGTGCCCCTGAATTCTCAATCCTTGGGAAGAAATGTGCTGTCATTTATATTGTATTTTACCTCATAACAGTTTACGGAGTTTGAAATATAAACTTTCGTCTTGGTAGCCCAGAGAGTTTTCGAAATCTAGACCACGTCATCACTGTAAATAGAAAGCACAAGTCATTAATTAATGTGTTTGATGAGGCAGCAAATCATTAGCACCTAGCCTGATTAGTTTGTTGTGTTTTAAGGCTGATTCCATGATTGATGTGACAGAGACCTGGTTTCTTAAAGAGATGTCACTTGGAGAATTTGCCAGTGTTACAGTTAAGCTCTAAATCTTATATAGGCCGGAATTCTCCAAACTTGCCCTTGGTTGGGATTCTTCAGTCCCATTGCAGTGAATGGAGATTTGCCTGAGTGTCAAATTCTCTGTTCTTGCTGCAGAGGTAGCAGGGTGTGCGAGACTGGAGAATTCCAGCCACAGGGCGGGATTCTCCAGCTGCGCTCGCCCCAAGACTGGAAAATCCCGCCCGAGGTCAACGGACCTTTGCATGGTCCATGTCCTGCCCAGTACGATTCCCCTGGCAGGCGGGATGGAAAAATTCTGCCCATAATCTCTAAATGTTCTAACCTAAGGTCTCAAATGGAAAAAATAAATCAGTGGACCAAAAGTTTAATGGAGAGAGATGCTAATTGTCTATTTATCAACAACAGGTTTGATTATCCATCACCCCGTTGTCTTCACTTTCAGTTATCTGCCAGGAAAGGTTGAAAGATGGGAGAATATTGGCCTGGATTTTACCCTTGGGGTGTTCCCAAAGCCAGTGTGGGAGAAGCGGATATAAAACCCACTTCCAACCAAGATCACGTTGTTCACGCAATATTACGCTGGCTAGACAATGAAGGTTCATCCAGCATGAAACATGACTGCTGGTTGACTTTTCAGTGTGGGGTTGGGAATGTGTTGGCGCTGAGTCCAATGGGAACCTGACAGGAGCTTTAAAAACTTAAAAGTTAGCTCCCTGAAGGCTACCAGGAGTTGTGGGGGAGGCTACGGGAGCTGTCTGAAACCATTAAAATGACTAGCCTGCCGTCTAGCAATGGCCTCAGCTCCTGGTGGCCATGAGAGGCGGGAGGGTAAATCAGGTGGGCACTTTGCCCCGTTTCACAAATTAGTGTCAGGCAGCAAATCCTAATGCCCAGCAGCAAAAAGAGAATCACAGAATCCCCACACCGTAGAAGGAGGCCATTCGGCCCATTGAGCCGGCACCAATAACAATCCAATCCAAGCCCTATCTCGTAACCCTACGTATTTAATCCCCCTGACACTAAGGGTCAATTTAGCATGGCCAATCAACCTAACCTGCACATCTTTAGAGAAGGCCACCCCACTTGACCAAAAAGGCTTGGAGAGAGATCGCCATCCAGGTCAGTGGACACAAAGTGTTGCGTTGCTCATGGCTTCGTTGCCACAAAAAGTACAATGATCTTCTGCAGTCAGCAAGGGTACATGCAGAGGTGGCGTGGACCTATATGGAAAAGTATATTCGGGTGTCTTTTCTGCCTAGGCTGAGCTGGCCTCAGTGCAAGGTGAGTTGTGCCACTGTGACACAGCCCACCAACTAGGCATGGGGCAAGCTGCAATGGATTTTCAACGAGACGGAGCACCAATGAGATTTTCTATTTTTCCATTGTACCTTTCATTGGATTGCCCTACCAATGGGATAGAGGAAATTTTGGGATTGAGGTGTCTGGAATATTGGATGAATTATATCATTCTGCAACTATGGTTTCATCCAGCAGTTGCTTGACTAGTCTGTGGGAGCACTCTCCCGATTTTTTCACAAGTCCATGTTTGTCAATGAGGAGGACTTTGAAAGGTTTTCTGGAGCAGGATATGTTTTTATCATGCCTCGGTTGATCCATTTATTTTTACTATTCAAAGAGATTTGGTATGAAAATCACATTGCTGTGTGTCTGGTGTCCTGTGTAGGCCTGATGGACAGCAAATTTCATTTTGAATCCTGACAGAGTGTTTTAGGACTTAAAGTGTTAACTCTGTTTCTGATTGTACATCACAGAATCGTATAAGAGTAGGGAAAATTAATAATAGGACATACTTAAAAGACTTTGTATCTGACTGTGCATAGCATTCAGAATAAAATTAATGCGTTAACTGTTCAAAAAGAGACAAAGGGGTATGATTTGGTGGCAATTACTGAGAAATGGTTACAAGGAGACCAGGTCTGGGAGTTGAATATCCAAGGATACTCGGTCTTTCAGAAGGATAGACAGGAAGGAAAAGCAGTTGGTGTAGCTTTGATAGTAAAGAAAGGGACCAATACTGTAGTGAGAAATGATATTGGCACTGGAGATCAAGACGTGGAATCAGTCTGGGCAGAAATAAGAAAAAGCTAGGGACAGAAGTTCCTGGTGGGAGTAATCTATAGTTTCTTAATAGTAGTTCCACAGTAAGACACAGTGTAAACCAATAAATAATCGAGGCTTGTAGGAAAGTTATGACAATAATAGTTAATTTAATATGCATTTGAATGGGATTAATCAAACTGGCAAGGGTAGCTTTGAAAGAGAGTTCATAGAGTGTATTAGAACATAGAACATAGAAAGCCACAGCACAAACAGGCCCTTCGGCCCACAGGTTGCGCCGATCACATCCCCACCTCTAGGCCTATCTATAGCCCTCAATCCCATTAAATCCCATGTACTCATCCAGAAGTCTCTTAAAAGACCCCAACGAGTTTGCCTCCACCACCACCGACGTCAGCCGATTCCACTCACCCACCACCCTCTGAGTGAAAAACTTACCCCTGACATCTCCTCTGTACCTACCCCCCAGCACCTTAAACCTGTGTCCTCTCGTAGCAACCATTTCAGCCCTTGGAAATAGCCTCTGAGAGTCTACCCTATCCAGACCTCTCAACATCTTGTAAACCTCTATCAGGTCACCTCTCATCCTTCGTCTCTCCAGGGAGAAGAGACCAAGCTCCCTCAACCTATCCTCATAAGGCATGCCCCCCAATCCAGGCAACATCCTTGTAAATCTCCTCTGCACCCTTTCAATGGCTTCAACATCTTTCCTGTAATGAGGTGACCAGAACTGCGCGCAGTACTCCAAGTGGGGTCTAACCAGGGTCCTATAAAGCTGCAGCATTATCTCCCGACTCCTAAACTCAATCCCTCGATTAATGAAGTCCAGTACGCCGTACGCCTTCTTGACCGCATCCTCCACCTGCGAGGCCGATTTAAGAGTCCTATGGACCCGGACCCCAAGGTCCTTCTGATCCTCTACACTGCTAAGAATGGTACCCTTCATATTATATTGCTGCTTCATCCCATTGGATCTGCCAAAATGGATCACCACACACTTATCCGGGTTGAAGTCCATCTGCCACTTCTCCGCCCAGTCTTGCATTCTATCTATGTCTCGCTGCAACTTCTGACATCCCTCCAAACTATCCACAACACCACCTACCTTGGTGTCGTCAGCAAACTTACCAACCCATCCCTCCACTTCCTCATCCAGGTCATTTATGAAAATGACAAACAGCAAGGGTCCCAGAACAGATCCCTGGGGCACTCCACTGGTCACTGACCGCCATGCAGAGAAAGACCCCTCCACAGCCACTCTCTGCCTTCTGCAGGCAAGCCAGTTCTGGATCCACAAGGCAACAGCCCCTTGGATCCCATGCCCTCTCACTTTCTCAAGAAGTCTTGCATGGGGGACCTTATCGAACGCCTTGCTGAAGTCCATATAGACCACATCCACCGCTCTTCCTTCGTCAATGTGTTTGGTCACATTTTCAAAGAACTCAACCAGGCTCGTAAGGCACGACCTGCCCTTGACAAAGCCGTGCTGACTACTTTTGATCATACTAAACTTCTCTAGATGATCATAAATCCTGTCTCTCAGGATCCTCTCCATCAACTTACCAACCACTGAGGTTAGACTCACCGGTCGGTAATTTCCCGGGCTGTCCCTGTTCCCTTTCTTGAATATAGGGACCACATCTGCAATCCTCCAATCCTCCGGAACCTCTCCCGTCTCCATCGACGATGCAAAGATCATCGCCAAAGGCTCCGCAATCTCCTCCCTCGCCTCCCACAGTAACCTGGGGTACATCCCATCCGGTCCCGGCGACTTACCAACCTTGATGCCATTCAATAGTTCCAACACATCCTCTTTCTTTATGTCCACATGCTCGATCCTTTCTGTCCACCGCAAACCAGCAGTACAACCACCCAGATCCCTTTCCACCGTGAATACCGAGGTAAAGTATTCATTAAGCAGCTCCGCCATTTCTAACGGTTCCGCACAAACTTTTCCCCCTTCACCTTTTAAGGGTCCTATGCCTTCACATCTCATCCTTTTACTCTTGACATATTTGTAGAAAGCCTTGGGGTTCTCCTTAATCTTACCCGCCAAGGCCTTCTCATGACCCCTTCTCGCTCTCCTAATTTCCTTCTTAAGCTCCTTCCTACATCCCGTATACTCCTCTAAATCCTTAACACCTCCTAGCTCTCTGAACCTTCTGTACGCCTCTCTTTTCTTATTCACCAGGTTCATCACAACCTTCGTGCACCACGGTTCCCGTACCCTACCAACACCCCCCTGTCTCATCGGAACGTTGTCATGCAGAGCTCCAGACAAACATTCCTTGAAAATCCTCCACTTTCCTTCGGTACTTTTCCCCAAGAATGCCTCCTTCCAATTTACCCGTCTAATTTCCTCCCTGATGACACTGTATTTCCCTTTACTCCAGAGAAACACTTTCCTAGCCTGCCTGATCCTATCTCTTTCCAATGCTATCGTGAAGGATTGTTTCTTGGAACAATATGTTCTTGAACCAACCAAGGAGCAAGCTATTCTGGATTTGGTTATTGTGTAATGAGATGGGATTAGTTAATGATCTTGTCATAAAGGATCCTCTGGGAAGCATGATTATAGAATCCCACAGTACAAAAGGAGGCCATTTGGCCCAGCGAGTCTGTACTGACCACAATCCCACCCAGGCCCTATTTCCGTAACCCTCATTTACCCTGCTATTCCCCCTGACATTAGGGTCAATTTAGCATGGCCAATCAACCCAACCCACACATCTTTGGACTGTAGGAGGAAACTGGAGTACCCAGAGGAAACCCTCGCAGACACTGGGAGAAAGTGCAAACTCCACACAACAGCGACCCAAGGCCGGAATTGAACCCGGGTCCCTGGCGCTGTGAGGCAGCACTGCTAACCACTGCACTACCATGCTGCCCTCAATTGCATGCTTGAATTTCAAATTCAGTTTGAGGACAATGAACTTGAGTCCCACATTAGTGTTCTGGTGTTAAACCACAGTAATTACATAGGCATGAGGACAGATTTGGCTCGAGTGGACTGGGCAGAAAGACTAACAGGTAGGACAGTTGAGGAACAGTGGCAGACATGTAAGAAGATATTCAATTCCTCCAACTAAAGTATATTCCAGAGAGGAAGAAGATTGAAAGAGGGGGAAAATTCATCCATAGATAAGCAAGGAGGTTAAAGATAACATAAAGGCAAAACAAAGGTATACCATATTGCACAGGTCAGTGACAGACTGGAACCTTTTGAAGACCAACAAAAGGTTACTAAAAAATTAATAAAAAGCACAAAGGTAAATTATGAAAGAAATCTAGTGTAAAATATAAAAACAGATTGCAAAAAATTCTATAAATATATAAAAATGAAGAGCATAGCCAAAGTCAACATTGGTCGATTAGAGGACAAGACTGGAGAGTTAATCATGGGGAGCACAGTAAATCAATATTTTGCCTCAATTTTCACAGTGGAGGACATTAGAACCATCTGAAAAGTAACAGGTAATGTAGAGGTTGTTGAAAAGGAAGAACTTAAAATAATCACCATCACCAGGGAAAAAGTACTGAGCAAATTTGGGATTAAAGACATACAAATCCCCAGGGCCTGATGGCCTACATCCTACTGTCTTAAACAAAGCAGAGATAGTGGAGGCATTGGTTATAAAATGCTAATGTAACGCCCCTGTTCAAAAAAAGGAGAAAGACAGAAAGTGGGAAATTGTAGACCAGTTAGTTTAACATGTCATTGGGAAATTGTTGGATCCATTATTAAGGAAGTAGTAACGGGACTTTTGGAAAGTCTAAACGCGTCAGCGTCAGCATGGTTTTATGAAGAGTAAATCACGTTTGACTAATTTGCTAGAGATCTTTGAGGATGTAACAAGCAAAGTGGGTAATAGGTGTCCAATAGATGTAGTGCATCTGGACTTCCAGAAGGCATTTGATAAGGTGCCCTGCAAAAGGTTAATGTACAGGATAAAATCTCATGGGGTTGGGGGAAATATATTAGGTTAGATAGAGGATTGGTTAACCAACAGAAAGCAGAGAGTGGGGATAAATGGGTCTTTTTCTGGTTGGCAAGGTGTAACTAGTGGTGTGTCGCAGGATTCAGTCCTTGGTCCCCAACTATTTACAATCTATACTAATAACTTGGATGTAAGGAGAGAATGTACTTTCATCAAATTTGCAGATGACACAAATAGGTGGGAAAGCAAGTTGCAATGAGGAAATAAGAAATTTTTAAATGGATAGGTTAGGTGAGTAGACTAAAATTTGGCAGATGGAATTTAACATGGATAAGTGTGAGGTTACCTATTTTGGTAGAAGGAATTAAACGGCAAGTTAATTATCGAAATGGAGAGAAACTTCAAAATGCTTCGGTCTGAGGGTCCTCGGGCACGAATCACAGAAAGTTAGCATGCAGGTGCTGAGGAAGGTGAACAGAATTTTGACATCCATTGCTAATAGAATGGAGTATAAAAGTAGGGAAGTACTGTTGCCACTGTATAGGGCATTCAGGAGACTGCATCGAGAGTACAGTGCACATTTTTGGTCCCCTTAGTTGAGAAAGGATGTAAATGCATTAGAGGTAGTTCAAAGAAAGTTCACTAGATTGATTTCAGGGATGAAGGACTTGTCTTATGAAGAGAGATTGAGCAGTTTAGACCGATACTCGCTGGAGTTTAGAAGTATAGGAGGAGATCTGATTGAGGTATATAAGATGCTAAAAGGGATTGACAGGGTAGATGTAGAGCAGATGTTTCCCGTTGTTGGACATTCTAGATTAAGAGGCCATAGTTTTAGGCTAAGGAGCAGGGGCAGACTTACACTTTTGGGGGCCATACACTCTTCCTTTTTGCAGGGCTCCCCGATGACATCACATTCCATCTCTTTGTGACATGGTATCCCACTCAACAGTGACATCAAGTCCCAGCTGAAATTACATCAGACCCTACCCCAAATGAAGTTAGACCTGACCCCCAATAATGTCAATGCCCTCCTGACCCCACCCACCCTCAGCTCACACAATAGAAGTCGCAAAAAGACAGAAAAGTACACAAATCACTGATTAACTGCTTTAGTGGTTTTTAATTTATGAAAACAAACCTACAATTGATGAATTGAGATCCACAACTGATAATTGATTAATTGAAATACACAATGCATACCACAAAAACCCCAAAAAACACAAATCACTGCTTAACTGCTTAGTGCTTTTGAACACTTTTATGAAAACAAGCTTGTATTTGATTAATTGAAATCCACAATGCGAACTACAAAAACCCCAAAATACACAAATCATTGCTTTAGTGCCTTTTAACTTATTGAAACAAGCCTATAATTGATGAATTGAGATCCATAATGCAAGCCACAAAATCCCCAAAAAGTACACATATCACTGCTTAATTTCTTCAGTGCTTTTTGACTTATAAAAACAAGCCTATAATTGACGAATTGAAATCCAAGCCTGCCTGTTGTCAGCATGATGGTGGAGATGGTCAATATTGTGATGTGTGTATGTCTTGAAAACATGGAACTGGCCGATGAGCAATGGGATAGAGAAATCAGCCGATGATATGACCTCAGCACAGCACAACCAAGAGCAGGACAGAATGAGTCAGAAAATGTCCAATGCTGGAAAAAATAATCTGGTGAAGTGGAGTGTCCAGTCCAGGTCCAATATCAGTGGCTTTGCTGGCAACTATCTGGCAGGATTCTGTTTCTGGTCCAGAAGAGATCTTCTGAAAGCTAGTATTATGAGCCTTTGAGAGGGATGGTGGTTACTCACCAGTTATAACTGTCTACATGTGACCAGCAACCATTATATCAGACCAATAAATGTTCTCTTCTGAAGAACAGAAATTAGACTGGAGAACATGACTTATAAAAACAAGCCTGTAATTGATTAATTGAAATCCAGGCCTAACTGTTATCAGCATGATGAGTAGGTCAATGTTACAGTCTTGTGGTTTCTTGAGGTGTGATGTGAAGATGCCGGCGTTGGACTAGGGTAAGCTTCTTGAGGTGAGCAAACATGGAACTGACCAATGAGCAATGAGATTGAGAAATGGAGAACATGGTACAAAGACAGATTTTTGAAATTTTCTTGCTTCATCAGTTGTTTGTTACCCATGGCAATTTAGATAGCTTTATTCTTCACTTTTTCTTCACAAAATTAAGAATAACATTATGGTAGGTAACATTATGTGAAGATGCATTTTCAGTCATCAGTATTGCTGAACTTATCAAATGTTCCTGACTCATTGTACTTCACCGATAATTTTTCACTCTTTTCAATACAGAGAAAGAATGTTCATTGGAAACATTTGTGACAGGTATTTTAAAAAACATTCTCAAAATGGTTCCTATATTTGGAAAGGTTGAATGCAAACCATCGCATAGCAGACTGTACAAATCAGCTGCTGATCGTTATTGAAATGAATTAATTGTTTCACGTTATCTTAAAAGATTTATGTCTGTGTCCTCCCAATAAAATTCAGTTTATCTCTTACTGCAGTGGTTCTCAGCATTCGCACCCAAAATTCTGCCAAAACATGCAAAATAATTCACCAGTTTTCTTCAGAGATTCACTTCTATTCTGCAATTGCACCATTATTGTGTCACAAATAACATTGACAGTCTCAATGATGATCTTCTCTTTCCATAGAACCATAGAACATTACAGCACAGAAACAGGCCTCTTGGCCCCTCTTGGCTGCGCCAAACCATTTTTCTGCCTAGTCCCACTGACCTGCACCTGGACCATATCCCTCCACACCCCTCTCATCCATGTACCTGTCCAAGTTTTTCTTGAATGTTAAAAGTGAGCCCACATTCACCACTTCATCTGCCAGCTCATTCTACACTCCCACCACTCTCTGTGTGAAGAAGCCCCCCCCTAATATTCCCTTTAAACTTTTCACCCTTAACCCATGTCCTCTAGTTTTTTTCTCCCCTCGCCTCAGTGGAAAAAGCCTGCTTGCATTCACTCTATCTATACCCATCATAATTTTATACACCTCTATCAAATCTCCCCTCATTCTTCTACGCTCCAGGGAATAAAGTCCTAACCTATTCAACCTTTCTCTGTAACTCAGTTTCTCAAGTCCCAGCAACATCCTTGTAAACCTTCTCTGCACTCTTTCAACCTTATTAATATCCTTCCTGTAATTAGGTGACCAAAATTGCACACAATACTCTAAATTCTGCCTCACCAATGTCTTATACAACCTCACCATAACATTCCAACTCTTATACTCAATACTTTGATTTATAAAGGCCAATGTACCAAAAGCACTCTTTACGACCCTATCTACCTGTGACGCCACTTTTGGGGAATTATGTATCTGTATTCCCAGATCCCTCTGTTCTACTGCACTCTTCAGTGTCCTACCATTTACCTTGTATGTTCTACCTTGGTTTGTAAGCGTTCTCCAAGGCAGCCTTCACAACACACGACAGCGCAGATTTGCTGAGCAGAGACTGATAGCCAAGTTCCGCACACGTGAGGACGGCCTCAACCGGGATCTTGGGTTCATGTCACACTATCTGTAACCCCCACGACTTGCCTGGGCTTGCAAAATCTCACTAACTGTCCTGCCTGGAGACAATACACATCTCTTTAACCTGTGCTTAATGCTCTCTCCACTCACACCACTAGTCACAGGCCTCCACTCAGAGAAACAATCCTCCACTACCACTCTCTGGCTTCTTCCATTGAGCCAATGTCTAATCCAATTTACTACCTCTCCATGTATACCTAGCGACTGAACCTTCCTAACTAACCTCCCATACGGGACCTTGTCAAAGGCCTTACTGAAGTCCATGTAGACAACATCCACTGCCTTCCCTTCATCCACTTTCCTGGTAACCTCCTCGAAAAACTCTAATAGATTGGTTAAACATGACCTACCACGCACAAAGCCATGTTGACTCTCCCTAATAAGTCCCTGTCTATCCAAATATTTGTAGATCCTATCTCTTAGTACTCCTTCCAATAATTTACCTACGACTGACGTCAAACTTACCGGCCTATAATTTCCCGCATTACTTTTTGAACCTTTTTTAAACAACGGAACAACATGAGCTATCCTCCAATCATCCGGCACCTCACCCGTGGACACCGACATTTTAAATATATCTGCCAGGGCCCCTGCAATTTCAACACTAGTCTCCTTCAAGGTCCGAGGGAATACCCTGTCCAGTCCTGGGGATTTATCTACTCTGATTGCCTCAAGACAGCAAGCACCTCCTCCCCTTTAATCTGTATAGGTTCCATGACCTCCCTACTTGTTTACCTTATTTCCATAGACTCCATGCCAGTTTACTTAGTAAATACGGATGCAAAAAATCCATTTACTATCTCCCCCATTTCTTTTGGTTCCATACATAGCCGACCACTCTGATCTTCAAGAGGACCAATTTTATCCCTTACTATCCTTTTGCTCTTAATATACCTGTAGAAGCTCTTAGGATTATCCTTCACCTTGTCTGGTTCAACTGCTCCATGTGTGCTGAGTTTCTGTGGGAAGTCCATAGTGTCGCGACAAAAGCTGGAGGTTCGTTGTACAATGGGTTGCAGGATGTCCTTGACGTAGCCGGAGAGGTTCTCGCACAGGATCCCATTGCCCGATATGATGGGACAGCCGGGTGTGTTTGCCTTGTGTATCTTCGGGAGGCAGTAGAGATCTCCAACGCGGGGAGTACGTGGGATGAGAGCATGGAGGGTACTCTGAAGGTCCGGATCAAAGGTCTTGATCAGTCTGTTGAGTTGACGGGTGTGTTCTTTGGTCGGATCTGTGGGTAACTAATGTTCCCCGTTGTTCAGTTGTTGGTACACTTCTTTCGAGTAATCCGTTCTGTTCAGTATGACGATGGCCCCTCCTTTGCTGGTTTGATGACAATGTTTGCAGTTGGTCTTGAGAGCGTGGATGGCGTTGCGTTGTGCTTGGGTGATGTTCGGGGCTGTCTTGTGAGTGCGGCTGATGAATCTGGTGGTGACGCACCTCCTGACGGCTTGGGCATACATGTCAAGTCGAGGGCCTTCCAGAGGAGTCCAATTCGACTCTTTTCTCTTCAGTTGCTGCACTGCGGATCTCTCTGTCGGCTGTTCCGGTTCGTTGGCTGTCTCGTTGTGTTCGCTGTTGAGCTCTTGGGGTTTGTGGAAGAACTCCCGCAGCCTCATTCGCCTGATGAATTCCTCTGTGTCTGCTGCGAGACTGATGTGGTTTATTTTGGTGGTGGGGCAGAAATTGAGCCCTCGGCTGAGAACTTCGATTTCATCTGGTTGAAGCTGTAGTTCGACAAGTTGACAATGGACTTCCCTGCAGTGGTACTGTTTTCTACTGTGGTACCAGGGGAGGCTTGGTTGCTGCTGGTGGTGATGCTGAGTTTCTCAAGTTTCCTGTTCTTGGTGTGCATGTAGATGGTGCAGTTTCTTTGTCTTGTCTGCTTGGCAGAGTTTCGCAGCTGGTCTGCGTCCTGAGCGCAAGTTGAGAATATGGACTCTATCTTGGTTTTCAGGATGCGGCGTTTGCTGTAGAGCTGGTGTATGAGGTGGTTGAGGAGTGTGAGAGAGGTGCGACGGCAAAGTCTCTCAGCGTAGTCTGTGTTATAGGTTGACCTGAATGGGTTCGTGATCTGTAGTCCTTTCGGTATCTTGTCTGCTTTCTTGCATCTTTGTAGAAACTTGATGTTGGTGTCAATATGTGCAATCTTCTTGGAGATCCTCTCCACTTGGAGCCAGCAGTTTGCGGTGTCGATGGTAGTCATGATGTGGAGATTGTCCTGTGTTTACCCCAGTCCAACGCCAGCATCTCCACATCTCTGCTACAGGGTGACAGATTTAAAACAGAAATGAGGAGGAATTATTTCACTCAAAGGATCATGAGTCTGTGGAATTCTCTACCCCGAGTGCAGTGGACGCTGAAACGCTAAACAAATTTAAGGAGATGATAGATTTTTAATTAGCAGCGGGATGAAGGGTTATGGGGAGCAGACAGGAAGATGGAGATAAGGCCGAGATGAGACCAGCTGTGATTGTATTGAATGGTGGAGAAGCCTCAAGGGGCTGAATTGCTCCCAATTCTTTTGTTCTTTTAATTAATGGAAAAGATTTAATGGCAGTGGTTTCAGGGACAAAGATTTGACTGATGGATGTTAAATAGTTAAAAGTTCAATTGATGGAGATTTATAGACAGTGTTTTAATAGTCAATTAACTATGAAGTATTAACTGGAAGGATAACAGACAAAAGTTTATTGAGGAAATGTTCATTCTTATAACGTTAGTCATGGAAGATTAAGGGGTAAAAGTTTAATATTGTTAGTTTGAAAGATGGAAGTTGTATTGACAGATACAAGATAAATGTTTCATGGATGAAGATTTGATTGATGGATGTTTAATGGGTAAAGGTTTAGTGGGTGAAGTTTTACTGATGGAGATTGAATGGTTAGAGAATTAATTATGAAGGTTAACTCGAAGGATAGTGAATGGATGTTTATTCATGGAAGTATTATGGGCGAATATCTAATATTGAGTGAAGGGATGGAAATGTTATTGATGGAGGACGAATGGGTATGTGTTTAATGACTGGAGGTTTAATGGATGAAGTATGCATGATTCAATTTTGTCACTGACAACATTTAAAATTAATGATATATCAGGAATATAGGAAGAGTGTACAACTTGAATGGAACAAAGTAATAAAATAATTAATATATTCAATACAATTCATCATTCTAATATTGATGTATCAAAATTCAGCACTTACTATATTTCACAAAGACAATAAATGATAGCCCCATAATAAACACATAAACCATCACTGTAACTGCAATAGTTCCTGAAATGTGTCTCACAGGAAGCTGGCATTCTGTAACTGTAGATAAAGAATTAATTTTGTTAATTTTTTGAATTAAAATTCAGTTACAAGTTTAAACAATTATTACTACAAAATAAATTTATTGAAGAAACTAACAAATAAGTTGCCTTTAGACATTGTGGATGGGATTTTCCGGCTGCCCTCACTCCAAAATCAGAAAATCCACCCCTCAGAGGTCACTGGAACTTTGTATGGTCTCCCCCCGCCCCCGCGTGCTATGATTCCTGTGGTGGGTGGGACGGGAAAATTCCGGTCTGTGTGTTAGTTGGTCATAATTTACATGATGCATCACACACTACATAGAACAGTACAGCACAGAACAGGCCCTTCGGCCCACGATGTTGTGCCGAGCTTTATCTGAAACCAAGATCAAGCTATCCCACTCCCTATCATCCTGGTGTGCTCCATGTGCCTATCCAATAACCGCTTAAATGTTCCTAAAGTGTCTGACTCCACTATCACTGCAGGCAGTCCACTCCACACCCCAACCACTCTGCATAAAGAACCTACCTCTGATATCCTTCCTATATCTCCCACCATGAACCCTATAGTTATGCCCCCTTGTAATAGCTCCATGCACCCGAGGAAATAGTCTTTGAACGTTCACTCTATCTATCCCCTTCATCATTTTATAAACCTCTATTAAGTCTCCCCTCAGCCTCCTCCGCTCCAGAGAGAACAGCCCTAGCTCCCTCAACCTTTCCTCATAAGACCTACCCTCCAAACCAGGCAGCATCCTGGTAAATCTCCTCTGCACTCTTTCCAACGCTTCCACATCCTTCTTATAGTGAGGTGACCAGAACTGCACACAATATTCCAAATGTGGTCTCACCAAGGTCCTGTACAGTTGCAGCATAACCCCACGGCTCTTAAACTCCAACCACCTGTTAATAAAAGCTAACACACTATAGGCCTTCTTCACGGCTCTATCCACTTGAGTGGCAACCTTTAGAGATCTGTGGATATGGACCCCAAGATCTCTCTGTTCCTCCACAGTCTTCAGAACCCTACCTTTGACCCTGTAATCCACATTTAAATTAGTCCTACCAAAATGAATCACCTCACATTTATCAGGGTTAAACTCCATTTGCCATTTTTCAGCCCAGCTTTGCATCCTATCTATGTCTCTTTGCAGCCTACAACAGCCCTCCACCTCATCCACTACTCCACCAATCTTGGTGTCATCAGCAAATTTACTGATCCACCCTTCAGCCCCCTCCTCTAAGTCATTAATAAAAATCACAAAGAGCAGAGGACCAAGCACTGAATCCTGTGGCACTCCGCTAGCAACCTGCCTCCAGTCTGAAAATTTTCCATCCACCACCACCCTCTGTCTTCGATCAGATAGCCAGTTACCTATCCAATCGGCCAACTTTCCCTCTATCCCACACCTCCTTACTTTCATCATAAGCCGACCATGGGGGACCTTATCAAACGCCTTACTAAAATCCATGTATATGACATCAACTGCCCTACCTTCATCAACACACTTAGTTACCTCCTCAAAAAATTCAATCAAATTTGTGAGGCACGACTTGCCCTTCAGGAGTCCGTGCTGACTATCCCAGATTAATCCGCACCTTTCTAAATGGTCGTAAATCCCATCCCATAGGACCTTTTCCATCAATTTACCAACCACTGAAGTAAGACTAACCGGTCTATAATTACCAGGGTCATTTTTATTCCCTTTCTTAAACAGAGGAACCACATTCGCCACTCTCCAGTCCTCTGGCACCATCCCCGTGGACAGTGAGGACCCAAAGATCAAAGCCAAAGGCTCTGCAATCTCATCCCTTGCCTCCCAAAGAATGCTAGGATACATTTCATCAGGCCCACTCTGGGACATTAATTGATGACAACAGAAATGATCATAGACAATACTATTGAAACATGATGGGGTCAATTGACTGACCTCCTCAGATGGCCAGCGGGAATCCAGTGAATGAGGCATCGGCCTAAAATAGGGATTCCCCTATGGGATTATCTATGGGCGTCAAGATAATCGGAATTCACGCGACCTGTGCCACCTGATCCCGATTTGGTTCCCTCACAGAGTAGGCGGCAACCCGATAATCGTGCAAGCCTGCTCATTTGAATGCCATTAGCGGGCTTGATGGCCCATTCACCCCTGAAATTCAATCAGCCCCAGAGTGGGAAGAGCACTGGGCAAGATTTACTGTTGCTAACCATAAGCAGGGACATGGTGTGCTGGACCTCAGAGGTTCAGGGAAACACCACCAACCATTCAGAAAAGAAGAGGTTCTTCCACCCTCCCCCCACCAACTCAAATCACGGTTCACCCCTCCACACAACATGCACAAATGAGGGTGACCCAACCCGGACCCCCACTCAGCTCCCATGGTCAGACCCCCTGGAGCTGTCAATTTCACTTGGGGGAGGTGGTGGGGGGGGGGTGGGTGCGGCGTGTGCGGAAAGGGTGGTTCCATTCTGCACAGTTGTGCACTCAGCCCCAATGTATGCACTATGGGGTTGCATACAGACCCTGCTCCCTTTAGGCCCCACTTCCCATGTAGGCCCTGCTTCAGGCAGTGACAGGTTGGCACTGCCAGAGTGCAAGAGGACAGTGCCAGGGAACTACCCATGCCAGTCCCTGACTGCCCAGGGGCTACACTGACCTCGGAGCCCCTGGTGTGGTTATTACATCTGATCACTGTTTTTGGAGATCAGTAGTGATTCCCGCCAGCATGGGGTGGGAACAGATCGCCTTCCCGGAAGATATGGCATTAAGCCAGTTTTGAATATTTAAATGAATGGCAATCAGGTTCATGCCAGGTTTACACCCTCATTGGGTGTGAACCTGAGGACATCGCCGGTGGGGGGCAGGGATGATCGCGTTCTGATGATCTCCCCGGTGCCTCTTAGACGAGTTTCTGGCAACAATGGGATTTGTCCCTGCATCGAACGGGGCCAGAAAATCGCCCCAAAGTTTCCTAGTTAGCTCATAATGCAAATTTTAGAACCAACTTATTTATTTTTAACACAATCATATCCACCATTACAAATGCATGAACTGAACACATTTAATATTTCATCTCTTAGCCCCGTAAACAATCTGTTGCTAGTAACATTCCCCCTGGATACACATGCACAGGAGGAGGCACAGTGGTTAGCACTGCTGTCTCACAGCGCCAGAGACGCGGGTTCGAGTCCCGGTTTGGGTCACTATGTGCAGAGTCTGAACGTTTCCATGTATCTGAGTGGGTTTCCTCCGGGTGCTCCGGTTTCCTCCCACACTCCAAAGATGTGTAGGTTAGGGTACATTCACCATGCTAAATTCTCCCTCAGTGTACCTGAATAGACGCAGGAGTATGGCAACTCGGGAATTTTCACTGTAACTTCGTTGCAGTGTTACTGTAAGACTACTTGTGACACTAATAAATAAATAAAACAAGCACAGGCAACTTTCTTCACCTACACAGAATACCAAGATAATCCCAAAATATGTTTTTAAAAATACAACTCTCATCACACTGCACACTTGAACCAAGTTTGAACAAATCTGCAAGGAAATTACAGAGGTGCAAAAATGATAAGACTTTAATTATCCTAATGTAGACTGGGATAGTAAAAGGCTGAGAGGGGGAAGAATTCCTGGAGTGTGACTAGACAAATATTCTGGATTTTTGATTTGATTTGATTTATTGTTACATGTATTAGTATACAATGAAAAGTATTGTTTCTTGCAGCTATACAGACAGAGCATACCGTTCATAGAGAAGGAAACAAGAGAGTGCAGAATATAGTGTTACAGTCACAGCAAGGGTGCAGAGAAAGATCAACTTAATGCAAGGTAGGTCCATTGAAAAGTCTGACGGCAGCAGGGAAGAAGCTGTTCTTGAGTCGGTTGGTACGTGACCTCAGATTTTTGTATCTTTTTCCCAATGGAAGAAAGTGGAAGAGAGAATGTCCGGGGTGCGTGGAGTCCTTAATTATGCTGGCTGCTTTTCCGAGGCAGCAGGAAGTGCAGACAGAGTCAATGTTTGGGAGGCTGGTTTGCTTGATGCATTGGGCTACATTCACAACCTTTTGTAGTTTCTTGCAGTCTTGGGCAGAGCAGGTGCCATACCAAGTTGTGATATAGCCAGAAAGAATGCTTTCTGTGGTGCATCTGTAAAAGTTGGTGAGAGTCATAGCTGACGGGCAAAATTTCCTTAGCCTCCTGAGAAAGTAGAGGCATTGGTGGGCGTTCTTAATTATAGTGTTGGCATGGGAGGACCAGGACAGGTTGCTGGTGATTTAGACACCTAAAAACTTCATCCCCATTGATGTAGACAAGGGCATGTTCTCCTCTACGCTTCCTGAGGTCGATGACAATCTCCTTCGTTTTGTTGACATTGAGGGAGAGATTATTGTCACTGCACCAGTTCACCAGATTCTCTATCTCATTCCTGTACTCTGTCTCTTCATTGTTTGAGATCCGACCCACTATGGTGGTGTCGTCAGCAAACTTGAAAATCGAGTTGGAGGAGAATTTGGCCACACAGTCATAGGTGTTTAAGGAGTATAGTAGGGGGCTGAGAACATAGCCTTGTGAGATACTGGGTTGAGGATGATCGTGGAGGAGGTATTGTTGCCTATCCTTACTGATTGTGGTCTGTGAGTTAGGAAGTTCAGGATCCAGTCACGGAGGGAGGAGCCGAGGCCCAGGCCACAGAGTTTGGAGATGAGTTTCATAGGAATAATGGTGTTGAAGGCTGAGCTGTAGTCAATAAATAGGAGTCTGACATAGGTGTCTTTGTTATCTAGGTGTTTCCAGTATAATTTCCACTATATTTCCAGTATAATGAGGAAGAAGGCATTGTTGGATTTAGTTCTGGGGAAGGAGACGGGTCAATTAGATCAAATATCAGTAGCAGAATATTTAGGGGGAAGTGATCATAGTATAAAAGAGTTTGAATAAGCTATTGAAATGAACAAGGGGTAAAAATCGATCAATTGGTAGCGGGCCAATTGCATTGGGATGAGAATTTATCTGGCCCAGGGAAATTTGAATTCGCATGCAAAACTATAATCACACAATGACCTGTCTTTAAAGCAGGGATAGGTCAGGTACAGTTGAAGTATATTCTCAAGAGAAGCTGAAGCTTCCTTGATGATGGAACATCTGGAGTCTAAGATGAAGAAGAAAAGGTGTCTAGGACAAATGTCAGTTTGACGTATAAGTGAGATCCAAGCTGAATGTAGAAAGTTCTGAAGGAAATTGAAAAATAAACAAAAATCCAAAAGTCTTCCATTGGAACATTGAATACAGGAGTTGGGATGTCTTGTTGAAGTTGTACAAGACATTAGTAAGGCCACAACTTGGAATACTGTGTACAGTTCTGATCACCCTATTATAGAAAGGATATTATTAAACTAGAAAGAGTGCAGAAAAGATTTACTAGGATGCTACCGGGATTTGATGGTTTGAGTTATAAGGAAAAACTGGATAGACTGGGACTTTTTTCCCTGGAGTGTAGGAGGTTTAGGGGTGATCATATAGAGGTCTATAAAACAATGAGGGAAATAGATAAGGTAGATAGTCAACATCTTTTCCCAAAGGTAGGGGAGTCTAAAACTAGAGGGCATAGGTTTAAGGTGAGAGGGGAGAGATACAATAGGGTTCAGAAGGCAATTTTGTCACTCAGAGGGTGGTGCGTGTCTGGAACAAACTGCCAGAGGCAGTAGTAGAGACGGGTACAATTTTGTCTTTTAAAAAGCATTTAGACAGTTATATGGGTTAGATGGGTATAGAGGGATATGGGCCAAATGCGGGCAATTGGGACTAGCTTAGTGGTAAAAACTGGGCGCCATGAACAAGTTGGGCGAAAAGGTCTGTTCCCATGCTGTAAACCTCTATGACTCTATAACATAAATGTAAACAGGGGGGTAAAACAAGGCACTTAGGCCCAAGATACTAAATGATGGCTTTGCATATGTCTTTACCAAGGAAGAAGATAGTGCCAAAGTTGTAATAAGAGGATGTAGTTGATGCCAAATAGGCTAAATATTGACACAGAAAGGCTGCTGTATCTAAAGTTGATAAGTCAACAACTCCAGATGCATCCATTGATTCTGAAGTAAGTAAGAGTGGCAAATGTAATGGCACTGGCCATAATCTTTCATAAAAACTTGCGGGGAGGGGGGCGGGTAGGTTTTGCCAGAGGACTAGAGAACTGCAACTGCATCATCAAAGAGTGTAAGGATAAGTCCCGCAACTACAGGCCTGGCAGCTTAAATTTGGTAGTGAGAAAACTTTTAGAAATGATAATCCAGGACAAAATTAAGTCACTTGGACAAATGTGGAGTATGTAAGAAAAAGCAGCACACATTTGCAAAGTGATGATTTAACTAATCTGATTAAGTTTTTGATGTGGGTATTGCAGTTGGTGTGGTGTACATGAACTTCCATATAGCATTTGATAAAGTGCCACAAAGCAGGCTTGTCAGTAAAAAATAAAAGGGACATAGACAAACTGGATGCCAGGTTGGCTGGGTAACAGGAAACATAGAGTCGTGGTGAATGACTGTTCCTCAGGGGTTCCCTAGGGATTTGCATATCAGGAATGCTGCTTTTCAGAATCGAGTAGTAAGTTCCTCCCAGCCATTAAAGTCAATGTGCTGAGCTTCAAAGAAAGCGTCAGAATTTTATTTGTGTTTTTGCACCCCACTCCATCACCCCAGCAACCTCACAACCTGACAGGGGAGACACTTTTCAGTCATCCAGACAGAGTGCCCAGATCATCAAAGCTGATTTTTCAGGTTTTGTTTGAATGCTTGTAGAGCTGCCTTCAGAAGGACACTAAGGGTCCGATTTTACCATTGCAAAACGGGCACATTAAATGCATTTGCATGCATTTAAGTTGAATTAACAAACTGCCCGCCCAACTTTATCAGCATTTCCCTGTTTACCACCGTGTTTGCCAATCCGGAATCGTGCCAAAATGGACATGCTGAATAAAAGTCTGTTTCAGGCGCTCCAGCTGCTGAAGAGGTAAGTTCAGAGCTTCCAACGGCTCTCTGACTCTGATAGGTGGTGGCGGGGGGGGTCAGGTCATTCTCTGGTGGGGGAGGGAGGGAGGAAGGAGGCCTGATCATTGTCTGTTTTGGACGGGGCGGGGGGGGGGAGGGGGAGGCGCGTCAGATCATTCTCTGGTGGGGGAGAGAGGAGGGAGGCCTGATCATTGTCTGGTGGGGATGGGAAGGGAGGAGGAGGCGGGTCAGATGTACCTTTGGGGGTTATGGGGGGGGGGGGGTGGAGGGGAGTGAGGCCAGATCATTCTCAGTGGAGAGTGGGGGGGAAGGAGGCCAGATCATTCTCGGGGGAGGAGTAAGGCCAGATCGTTTTCTGGTTTGGTGTGGGAGGCGGGTAAGATGTATCTCTGGTGCGGGGAGGAGGACCGATCGCTCACTGATTGGGGGGTGGGGGGGAGGCCAGATGGATCTCTGGGGGTTGGGGGGGAAGGATGGGCGGGGGGTAGGGGGGGGGTCTGCTGCCACTCTGCGGGCGATCAGTAGGGGGGAAGGGGGCAGGGGGTCATGATCGGTCTGGGTAGTGGCGGGAGGGTGGATAAGGGAGACAATGATGTCTGTGGGGACCATCGCTCCTGGGCTGCTTTCTCCGCTTTCTGCGGCTCAGGAACGATCTGACATGGGCGCGCTTTTTCAAATTTCAGAGTTCCGATCGTTTCGGGCGCGCTAAGCCCCGCCCGCAGCGCGATTCAGTCCCGTGATTTTTTCTTTCAGGCTAAGTGCGTATGGGGGCGCCTGAAAACAGATTTCCAAGTCGGATCTGAATTGCGCCCAGATTCAGCACTTAGAATGAAAATGGTAAAATCAGGCCCTGTGTATTCGATGGTTCTCCCATTGAATCTAGCGAATTCAGAGGAGGAATTGCTGATGGAATTTCTCAACATCTCATCCAAAAGATGCAGTCTCTCACTACAGAACTCATTCAATGTTGCAATGGAATCTCAGCTTGAATTCTGAATTTAAATTTCTGGGACAGAATTTTCCCATTTTGCCTGTGGTTGGATTTGTGACAGGTGGAAACAGAGAATATGGGGTGATTCTTCAGAGGATTCCCACTGGCATGAAAACAATTTGCAACTTTTCCAACAATGTGTAAATGACAGGTTGATGGCGGATTGGGCATCCTGCTGACCAATGACATGAACAACATTTGCAATCATTATCATCTCATGATTGTTCATTAAATATGCTTCTTGCCAGAATTGTAGAATTTTCCAATCTTGCGCCATGCTAGTGGAAATTCATACCAGTCTGATTCACATTTGAAATAGAGTGGTGTGCGGCAGTCAGCCCACACCTTGCTCACGACTTTGAAATGGGTGCAACATTCATAGTCCACCTGTCGCAGTGCTGCGTCAGTCTCATTGCAATGCCAGTAGAATACCACAGGATGGAGTCACATGGGGGAGCAAAGTGGACAATCCTTGGGATCTGTGGAGCTCAGTCAAGAGTGAGAGATTGAACAATCTGGGGTGCAGTGGGCCATACTATAGGATTATGCGTTGCACACCTGCAACTGGGAGGAGCAAAGTCAGTGTGCTCATTTGGAATAATGCAGCACTTTGTGTCCATTTGTTTGTCTGGCTGTACTGGTCTGCAGATGGGATGGTTATGGGAAGCACCTGCAAACTGTAGTCAGCATTGGGGGAAAATGTAATAAAGGCGATGTATTAGAAGCTCACTTGTTGGGGACGGGGGCCCTTCTGAAGCTGATCATGCACACAGCCTCTAGATGGGAAGCGATGAGGTTCACATGAGGCATGAGCACATCAACAGTGATGGATTCAAGGGGTGAATTGGGACGTTGACCATAACGAGATCCAGTAATACTGGGGGAGGCTAGAGAATAAAAGATGGAGCTCTACCCGTACATTGTCAGATACTAGGTAAATTGGAGGGACTGAAACAGTGACAGGGGAGCATTGAAGCTGGTCTTGAAATAATAGCGAAGAACCTCCATTTTGCATACACAAAATAATGCCACAGTTTAAATTCAAAGCTAGAAATGAATCCACAAGAGGGGTCAGAGGCAGTATGAGACAAGTGCAGTGCTGTCTTTTCTGGGAACACCCTCTAACTTGACCAAGTTGCAGGATTGGAATTGAGTCGGAGCTGAAAAAAAGTAGGAAGACTTGCTTGAGAAGGTTACTATTGGAACCCATGCTTTACACTGCGCAGTAACAGAAATGTAGGAGTCACTGGTTTCACATAACAATCACTCCATTTCAACATTATCACACAGGAATGCAGACAACCATTAAGTAGATGCAGCTGGTGCAGAAATGGCATCCTATTAATGAAAGACTTTCATGTGCTTTCCACAATGGGCATGCATAATGGGCCAAAGGACAGCCAGTGCAATTTATTGTTAATAAATATGGTGGATCTGAGACTGGAGCACTGAGTTGTATAAGGTCACAGATGTCATTCAAACTTTCTGGGATTGAGATGTTAAGTCTCAAAGATGGCATGTTGATCACTTCAATATGTTTGTTAGCACCTTAGTACAAGCCTATATCAGCAACAAGGCTCGTAGGGCAGAAGCCATTCAAGACCATTGCAGTTACTTTTGATTCAAGATTATGAGCTTCACTGTTTTTACCTGTTATTCATTAATGTCTTGAATCTGTCATTTCACAGAGAAGGACTAAGTAATAATGGAGCTCGGGCTCAATGCTGCCTTCTAGAATATTGAGAGTTCTAATAGAATGAAGGAGGAGAAAAAAGGCTAGGCACTACAGAAAGCAACTTTGGGAGGAGGAACTGCCTGAGATCCAGGGGAGCCCAGCAACAACACTAGGATCAGGAGGATAAACCCAGACCATGGAAATGACTTGAGATTAAGGGTCTACTGAAGAAGACTCTCTTCCTCGCAGATGAGTGAGTGATATGTCCTAAGCTCTGGTGGATCACATTTGCCACATTCTTTGGGAGGAACTAATGGCACATGGAAGGGGAGGCTATCCCCTCCCAGTGGCCTTGAAAATCACTTCAGTGTTCAATTTCTTCGCCTATTGTTCCAAGGATCCACGAGGAACTTGTACGTAATTTCACAGTCCACCATACATAGATTCACCAAGGAGGTCACAAATGCTTTCAACTGCAAGGTTCATCAACACGTAAGATTTACAGTACATTGAGTGGGAGGATGGCTAAACCTTGCAATAAAGAGATACATATGTAAATAATCACAACACCTTCAGTTGACCAAGCTATTCACATTAACATCAAATGTATTAACAAAAGTGCAATACTTAGATAGTGGTTACACGCCTGTGACCCAAAGGTGATTTCATTATTTCTTAATTTTCCTAACCCTACCAGTGTATAGCCCTGACATTTATGACAGAGGTGGAGGCATGTCAGAGATGACCTTGGCCGGATGTCCTTGGGTAGCCTGAGGCCTGGAGGGCCCTGGCTTGATAAGGGTCTCCTGCACCCTTATCAACCTGAGCAGTTGAGTGGATGGGGTCACAGGCAGAGGAGATTCTGAATGGCTGAACACCCTTGGAGTCTCTTGAATGAAGGCCTTCCAAGGTGCCTGGCTGATGCTTGTCCTTCCTGTGGGTGCCCAATGACCCAACTTGATTTCTTGAGGAGAGGGGGCAACTGGAGAGTGGTCCTCAGCACCTCATCACCTCGACACTGATTGCCACAAATCAGTGTGGCCGTTGAATACAGGACCGAGAGTGAATTTGGCTAAACCTGCTAGACCAGTATCTCTATAGTGGTTGCCAACCTTTTCATAGTGCCTCAAGATACTTACATGTCAGTGTCAAGACATCAGACAGAATGTGGATGGACTCCTCCATCCTTTGACCCTCACATCTTGCCTAGATGTTCCGCTGCCTGTCGTTGCATCTCTAGCATTGTCTTGGTGGCCGCTCTCAGGGGCTCATCATTTGACTCGGACTTAGCGGGTGACAGATCTCCAGCAGTCCTTTGAGTACCAGAGACTTGGGCTATCCCTGCCTCCAACTGCTGCAGGGATGTGTCACTGAGGGATTTTCCAGCCGATAACCCAAGACTAATCTCGAACTATGACCCACCGAAGTATGTGTCGTTTCACTGGTGGAGGGTGAATGCAGTGATGGTTCTCCTTCTATGGCTTCCTCAGTTTCATCCTCTGAGCTGGTCTAGGGTTTGGGGCTTTTGTTGGCTCTCCACCTGTACCTGAATCTGCTGATGCCATTACAAGAATAGTTTTACTGCATGAGCAGGCACAACACAAAATTGCATGTCATTCACTGTGAATATCAGGATATGATGAAGTTGTGGCTGTTTCATCTGTACTAGGTTGCTGGGATACCCCATAGGAGCGATTCCTGTGCTTTCCAGCCATTTTGGCAGCATCATCCTAAAATTTGCTTATAGGCATTACGTTGACCATACCTCCTAGGTCTGGGATATTTCCCTTCTGTTTGCACAAACTTGGACTGCACAAAGTTAGAAGAAAAGAATGTACTGTGAAAGGATGGAGCAGAATTTGGGAAACATGCATGCCATGTGTGATGAGCTCTCTGCAAAAGGGGCTGAAGATGGAGTGTATGCAACTGTATAGGTGAAATAGCAAAGATACAATCATACTCGTGAGACAATCAATGCTGATATTTGTCCCCTGCCAATGTTGTTTGAGATTCCTGAAGAGTAGCCTTTTGAGTACCTGATACCATAATGAGATTTGATATTAAAGAAAGTTGAAGGTTGACATATCCTGGCAAAGGAGATGAATTTATTCAACCTCTTCCTGCATTGGATCATGCAGTGGGTGGAGTGGCCAGCCTCACTGACCTGCTCTGCTAACACCTCCCTGGGCTCAGAATTGAGGCTGGTGTGCTTCGAGCCATCCCTGGGATAAAGGTCATTTTTATGCTGCCATACTTCTTTTAGCAAGACCTGGAGGGTGTGGTGGAAAAAGCAGGGTGTAAGCTTCTGCTGCTGCACAGGCAACCCTAAAGGTCTCCTAAAGACAGCCGAGCTGGAGTGGGTGAAATGTGTGTGCTCAGGTGGTGTTTAAATATGATACCCATTCCTTCAACCCCATTCAGTAAGCTGGAACATTAGGAGGAGGAGGAATTGGGACAGTCTGTTATTTTGCTGTCTTGGAAAATAAACGTGTTTTAACTTGCAGGCTAACTTTGGATTCATTCTTCCTCAGCACCTTTTTTATTCACTCATTTGATTTGATTTATTATTGTCACATGTATTAGCATACACTGAAAAGTATTGTTTCTTGCGCGCTATACAGACAAAGCATACCATTCGTAGAGAAGGAAACAAGAGAGTGCAGAATATAGTGTTACAGTCATAGCAAAGGTGTAGAGAAAGACAACTTAATGCAGGATAGGTCCATTCAAAAGTCTGACGGCAGCAGGGAAGAAGCTGTTCTTGAGTTGGTTGGTATGTGACCTCAGACTTTTGTATCTTTTTCCCGACGGAAGAAGGTGGAAGAGAGAATGTCCAGGTTGCGTGGGGTCCTTAATTATGCTAGCTGCTTTGCCAAGGCAGCGTGACGTGTAGACAGAGTCAATGGATGGGAGGCTGGTTTGCGTGATGAATTGGGCTACATTCACAACCTTTTGTAATTCCTTGTGGTCTTGGGCAGAGCAGGAGCCATAACAAGCTGTGATATAATTAGAAAGAATGTTTTCTATGGTGCATCTGTAAATGTTGGTGAGAGCCGTAGCTGACATGCCAAATTTCCTTAGTCTTCTGAGAAAGTGAGGCGTTGGTGGGCTTTTATAACTATAATGTCGGCATGGGGGGACCAGGACAGTTTGTTGGTGATCTGGACACCTAAAAACTTGAAGCTCTCAACCCTTTCTACTTTGTCTCGTGGTATGCAGGCATTGGTGATTAGGCCAGCATTTATTGTCCATGCCTAATTGCCCTTGAGAAGGTGCTGATGAGCTGCCTTCTTGAACCACTGCAGTCCACCTGGTGCAGATACATCTTTACAGTGCTGTTAGGGAGGGAGTTCCAGGATGTTGATCTTGTGACAGTGAAGGAATCGTGATATATTTCCAGATCAGGATGGTGAGTGGCTTGGAGTGGAATTTCCGTGTGATGGTGTCCCCATGCGGCTGCTACTGCTGTCCTTCTGGTCAGTTTGTCCCAATGTTTTTGCTCAGGCAGTCACATTTACATATTTTGCTCACTCAAGGGGTCAATAAGCATATTTTGGAAAAATATGGCATGGCGCAACGGATTTTGAAGGCACTTCCTCAGGAGCCTTGATGAGTTTCTAGTGCACACAGCTGCCACTATGCATCAGGGATGGAAGGAGTGAATGTTTCTGAATTAGGTGCCAATCAAGCAGGTTGCTTTGTCTTGGATATTGACTTGTAATTATTGGAATTAACGTAACCTTTTGACTCAGAGACAAGAGTGTTACCATAAAGCCACAGCATTCAGCCAACAATCAATACCTGGCCAGGCTTGGTTTTTAACTTCAAATTGAACTGGCATTACAACACTTGTGTCCAATGAGAAAAGAATACATGGACATACATAACTAAGACAAAGAGAGAGAAATGAACAAATCAATTTATTTTGGAGAAATCTGAGCAGATTTCAGAATAGAATATCCGATTTAACAACTTAGTATTGATAATGCGAAAAATGAAGAATTTGCTCTGTGAAAAAATGCTTTTGTACATTAGAAATGATTTAACATTCATAAAGCTTCATTTCTGATGTAATTCTTAGTCAGCATTTCTTCTAATGTTGCAAGACTTTATGTGAACTAAATTTCAAATATATTTCCAGTCAGTTTTGAACCAAAACAGATAGGCATTTGTCTATCAGCTTTCAAACTTAATGTTCCAAGACCTTTTCATCATGTGAAACAGTTGGTTGCTTTTATGCTCCAAAGAATTTGAGTGATATTAATGCTTTTTAACGGTAAAATGCAAAATACTGTCAAGATCAGATAGTTGTGTTGAGGTAGTCAGACATCAGTTCATTGTCTCCATCCCCTCTGATCTTTCCACTATCCTGAAAACCAAGTACCAATTGTTTATTTATTTTGCCACTAGGAAGCACCAGTGATCAATTTGGGACAACTTGACCTCTTATTTTGAATATTCACAAGAAAACTCAAAAAATGAAGACTTGGACAGCTGGGTAGCTTTAATAATCGTATCATCTTGGAAAACTCAAGTTTGACTCAAAACCACAACAGATCTATGAAGGTAAATTCTATAAGTGCATCACCCTGACACAAAATAATCTTAGGTTGCATTTATGTGCTATAAAGAATTTAAGCTACATTCAGGTATTTTAACAGTTGAAGTCAAATTACTGTCAAAGCTGGATGATGTTGAAGTAGCCCACACATTATTGTAATGCTTCTGTCCCTTCTGGATCTTGCACTATCCCAGCAGTAGGAGTTTTCATATGGAAACAAACATGAAATTGTCTACTCAGCTATAAGTATACCCTTTAGGCAGTGAATGAGTTTTCTTTAAGTTTAAGTTTATTTATTAGTGTCACAAGTAGGCTTACATTAACACTGCAATGAAGTTACTGTGAAAATCCCCGAGTCGCCACACTCCGGCGCCTGTTCAGGTACACCGAGGGAGAATTTAGCATGGCCAACATACCTAACTAGCATGTCTTTTGGACTGTGGGAGGAAACCGGAGCACCTGGAGGAAACCCATGCAGACATGGAGACTCGAGCTGGGAATCGAACCTGGGTCCCTGGCGCTGTGACAAGCAGTGCTAACCACCGTGCCATTGTGTCACCTCTTTGTAATTCCTTACCTAGATTGCCAAAACATCTATTTAATCGCCGCATAAATATCAAATCAGAGGTAGTTGAGAAACGCAGTGGCTAAAAATTGATAAAGAGGAGAAAAGGCTGGCTTTATTTAAAGTTGATAAGTCATCAGGATTGAATGGAATGCTTCAAAGGATGCCAAGTGAAGTAAGGGGAGAAATTATGGATGTACTGCCATAATCTTCGAATCCTCCCTGGATATGGGGCTTGTTCCAGGAGACTGATGAATAGCAAATGTTATGCCTTGCTCAGTCAAGGGTCTAAGGATAAATCCAGCAGCTACAGACTAGTAGCCTAGGTGTTGGGGTGATGGCTGGGCCGTGAAAAAAAAACAGGGAGTTGATAAGTTTAGTGCAATTGATGGCCTTCCAAAAGGCATTTGGTAAATAATAAACTTGTTGGCAAAGTTGAAACCAATAGAAAACAGTGAGCGTGGCAGCATGGATACAAAGTTAGCTGAGCAACAGTTAACAGAGAATAGGGGGGAATGGATGTTTATCATTCTGGTGAAAGGCACGGTGTGGGGTTCCCTGGGAATCAGTAAAGACCACTTGGTATATTATAATGACCTAGGCTGTGTGTGCAGGGCACAATTTCAAAATTTGCAGATGATGCAAACCTTGATAAAGTAGTGAATTTTAAGAGGGATAGTGATGGACATCCAGAGAACACAGGCTAGTGGAATAGGTGGACAGTGGCATAGGAAATTTAATTCAGGTCAGTACTTTTTTCATTCATGGGGCATGGGTGTCGCTGGCTGGCCAGCATTTATTGCTCATCCCTAGTTGCCCAAGGGCAGTTGAGAGTCATCCATATTGCTGTGACTCTGGAGTCACATGTAGGCCAGACCGAGTAAGGATGGCAGATTTCCTTCCCTAAAGGGACATTAGTGAACCAGATGGGTTTTTTCAACAATCGACAATGGTTTCATGGTCATCAGTAGATTCTTATTTCCAGATTTTTTATTATTGAATTCAATCCACCATCTGCCATGGCGGGATTCGAACCCGAGTCCTCAGAACATTAGCTGAGTTTCTGGATTAATAGTCCAGCGACAATAACATTAGGCCATCACCTAATGTAAAGTTATACTTTTGGTAGGAAGAGAAGGAAAAACAATATAAAATAAAGGATACATTCAAAAGGGAATGAAGGATCAGAGGAACCTGGAGATTTTTATGAAAAAAATCATAGAAGGAAGCAGAAAAGGTTTAATGAAGCATAGAGGATTCTAAGCTTTATAAATAAGAGGCATTGATTACAAAAGGAACAGTTATGGTGAACCTTTATACACATGCTACTTGTAGTCACAGGATAGAAATCAAATGGTTTTTACTGAGTCCAGGCGGTGGGTACCACCAGATCATAAGAAATAGGAACTGAGTGGCTATTCAGCCCTTCGTGCCTGCTCTGCCATTTAATAAGATCATGGTTGACCTAACACTCACTAAGTCCATTCTTCTGCCTTCTCTTCATTACCCTTACTTAATGCCCCTACTGATTAAAAACCTATTTATCTCATCCTTGAAGATGTTCAAGGACTTGGCCTCTACAGCTTCCTGGGGTAAATAGTTTCAAAGATTAGTCACAATTTGAGAGAAGAAATTCTTCCTCGCATCCATCTTAAATGAACACCCACTTATTCTGCAACAATGACCTCTGGTCCTACATCATGAATGGAAACATCCTCCCAACATTTACCCTGTCTAACCCCCTAAAATTCTTAAATGTTTCAATCAAATCATCTCTCATTCTTCTGAACTCCAAGGAGTTCAGACCCAACCTGTTTAATCTTTCCTCATATGTCAGTCCCTCCATACCTGGGATCATTCTAGTAAACCTCCTAGGTACTATTTCCAATGATAATATATCTTTCCTTAAATAATGGGACCAAAACTGTACACAGTATTTGAAATATGGCATTACTAGCACCTTGTACAGTTGCAGCAACACCTCTTTACATTTGTATTCCAGTCCCATTGAAGTAAAAGCCAGGATTCCATTTGTCTTCCCTATTATCTTCTGCACCTGTATACTAGCTTTCTGGGTTTCATGAGCAAGGACCCCACGTTCCTTTGTGCTATAGCTTTCTGCAGTCTCTCTCCATTTAAATGATAATAATCCACCTTCTCATACTTTCACCAAAATGAACAATCTTGCATTTCCACGTTGAATTCCATTTGCCATTCACTTAATCTGTCACTATCTCTCTGTAAACTATTTATATCCTCCTTATATCCTGTATTCTCTCCCACCTTTGTATCATCTGCAAATTTGACCACTGTACATTCTATTCCTTTCTCCAAATAATCAATATATATTGTGAAGAATTGCGGAGCCAGCACTGATCCATGTGGCACTCCACTAGTTACTGCCCTCCAACATCCCAGTGGTACCACAGGGATCAGTGCTAGGACTGTTATTGTTGGTTGCATATATAGAAACATAGAAAACTACAGCACAAAACAGGCCCTTCGGCCCCACAAGTTGTGCCGAACACATCCCTACCTTTTAGGCCTACCTATAACCCTCCATCCCATTCAGTCCCATGTACTCATCCGGGAGTCTCTTAAAAGACCCTATTGAGTTTGCCTCCACCAGCACTGACGGCAGCCGATTCCACTCGCCCACCACCCTCTGTGTGAAAAACTTCCCCCTAACATTTCCCCTGTACCTACACCCCAGCACCTTAAACCTGTGTCCTCTCGTAGCAGCCATTTCCACCCTGGGAAAAAGCCTCTGAGAGTCCACCCGATCTATGCCTCTCAACATCTTATATACCTCTATTAGGTCTCCTCTCATCCTACGTCTCTCCAAGGAGAAAAGACCGAGCTCCCTCAGCCTATCCTCATAAGGCATGCCACTCAATCCAGGCAACATCCTTGTAAATCACCTCTGCACCCTTTCAATCTTTTCCACATCCTTCCTGTAATGAGGCGACCAGAACTGAGCACAGTATATATGAACAATATGGATGAAAATATGGGTGATGATAAGTTTGTGGATGACAGAAAGATTGGCAGGGTGGTTAATAGTGAGGAAGAAGATTTTAGGTTGCAGGAAAATATAGATGGGTTAGTTAGATGCGTAGATCAGTGGCAGATGAAATTTCATCCTGAAAAGTGCAAGGCAATGCTCTTTGGAAGGAGTAACATGATAAGAGAATACTCAATGAATGGCAGATCACTAGGAAGCTCAGAGGGATCTTGGAGTGCTTGTCCAAAGATCCCTAAAGGCAGCAGGACAGGTTAATAGGGTAATTAAGAAGGCACTTGGGACACTTGCCTTTATCAGTCATGGCACAGATTATAAGAGCAGGGAGGTTATGTTGGAGCTGTACAAAACTTTGGTTAGGCCACAGCTGGAGTACTGTGTGCAGTTCTGGTCGCCTCACTATAGGAAGGAAATGATTATACTAGAGAGGGTGCAGAGGCGATTCACCAGGATGTTGCTTGGGATGCAGCATGTGAGCTACGAAGAGAGATTGAATAGGCTCGAGTTGTTCTCTTTAGAGCAGAGAAGGCTGAAAGGAGACCTGACTGAGGTGTATAGAATTATGAGGGGTATGGATAGGAAGCAGCTGTTCCCTTAGTCAAAGGGTCAATAATGAGGGGTCACAAGATGGGGCAGGAGGTTTAAAGGGGATTTGAGGAAAACATTTTTCACCCAGTAGGTGGTGGGAGTCTAGAATGTTGCTCCCTGGTAGGGTAATAGAGGTGGGAAACCTCAGAACCTTTAAAATATATGTAGATGAGCACTTGAAATGTCATAACATTCAAGGCTAATGGGCCAAGTGCTGGAAAGTGGGATACGTGTAGATTTAGTGTAGTTATGTCAGTGCAGATGTGGTGGGCCGAAGGGCCTCTTTTGTACTGGAAGACTCTATATTCTGTAACATGAGAACGATCCCCTTATCGCTAGTGGCTGCTTCCTGTTAGCCAATCCTCTATCCGTACCAGAATATTACACCATGAGTTCCTATCTTAGGTGGCACCTTATCCAATGCTTTTTGAAAATCCAAATGTACAACATTGACTGGTTCTCCTCTATCTACTCTGGCTGATACCTCCTGAAGGAACTCTTTTAAATTTGTCAGACATGATTTCCCCTTCATGAAACCATGCTGACTGTGCTTGGTCAGATTATAACTTTCCAAATGCACTCTTTCCTTAATAATTGATTCTAATATTTTTCCAATAACTTAAGTTAGATTAACTGGCCTGTAGTTTCCTATATATTTCCTCCTTCCATTTTTGAACAAGGATACCATGTTGACAGTTTTCCAATCCTTTGGCACAGTTCCAGAATCTAAGGATTGTTGAAAAATTACGATTTAATGCATCCATGATCTCTGTAGCTACCTCCTTTAAGATTCCGGGTACAAACCGTCAGGGCTGGGGATGTGTCAGACTTGAACCCCCATTAGTTTCCCTAAAAATAATTATCTGGTGATAGTGACTGTATTTAATTCCTCCCCTGAATCCTCTTGTAGTATCCTCCCCAGTACCAATGTAAAATATCTATTTAACTCCTCTGCCATTTCTTTGTACCCCAGAATCCTCCCCACTTTCATTCTCTAAGGGGCCAATGCTTTCTTTTACTTCTCTCTTCCTTATAATGTACTTAACAAAGCTTTTATTGTCCTTGTGTTTCTCGCTAGCTTTCCCTCTTGGTTTATTCTTCCTCCTGATTTTTTTTTAGTCCATCTTTGCTGCATTCTGAATCTATCCCACTCTTTTGGCCTACAACTAACCTTTGCCATCTTTATAATGTTTCCACTTTTTTTTTATTCATTCATGAGACATGAGCGTCGCTGGCTGGCCAGCATTTATTGCCCATCCCTAGTTGCCCTTGAGAAGGTGGTGGTGAGCCGCCTTCTTGAATCGCTGCAATCCATGTGCTGTGAGTTGACCCACAATACTGTTAGGGAGGGAATTCCAGGATTTTGACCCAGCAACTGCGAAGGAACGACAATATATTTCCAAGTCAAGATGGTGAGTGGCTTGAAGGGGAACTTGCAGGTGGTGTGGTGTTCCCATGTATCTGCTGCCATTGTCCTTGATGGAAGTGGTCATGGGTTTGGGAGGTGCTGTCTAAAGATCTTTGGTGAATTGCTGCAGTACATCTTATAGATAGTACACACTGCTGCTACTGAACATTGGTGGTGGAGGGAGTGCATGTTTATAGATGTGGGGCCAATCAAGTGGGCTGCTTTGTCCTGGATGGTGTCAAGCTTCATGAATGTTGTTGGAGCAAATGTGTGACTTGTGCCTTGTAGATGGTGTACAGGCTTTGGGGAGTCAGGAGGGGAGTTACTCGCCACAGAATTCCTAGCCTCTGACCTACTCTTGTAGCCATTGTGTTTATATGGTGAGTTTCTGGTCAATGGTAACCTTAAGCATGTTGACAGTGAGGGATTCAGTGATGGTAACACCATTGAATGTTAAGGTGCGGTTGTTAGAGTGTCTCTTATTGGTGATAGTCATTGCCTAGCATTTGTGTGGCGCGAATGTTACTTGCCACTTGTCAGCCCAAGCCTGGATATTGTCCAGAGCTTGTTGCATTTGAACATGGACTGCTTCAGTATCTGACGAGTCGTGAATGGTGCCTAACATTTTGCAATCTTCGGCAAACATCCCCACTTCTGACCTTATGATGGAGGGAAGGATGGGCCGAATGGCCTCTTTCTGTACTGTAGGGTTTCTATGCTTCTATGAAATAGCTGAAGATGGTTGGGCCTAGGACACTACCCTGAGGGACTCCTGCAGAGATGTCCTGGAGCTGAGATGACTGACCCTCCACAACCACAACCATCTTCCTATGTACCAGGTATGGCTCCAACCAGTGGAGAGTTTGCCCCCTGATAACCATTGATTCCAGGTTTGCTAGGGCTCCTTGATGCCACACTCGGTCAAATGCAGCCTTGATGTCAAGGGCTGTCACTCTCACCTCAACTTAATACCCTCCTTACCTTCCTTGGTTTTCTACGATGTCCTAACTATGGTGTGCTTTAAACAAAAATAAAAAGACGTAGTTTTCGCATGTAGGTTCAAAGTAACGTACAGCAGGTTTATTCTGGTAGCTTTTGTCTGTACAGAGTACAAATTGAAACTAAAAGCAGGAACCTCTGAAACACCCCAATGACATCGCCATCAAATTATGTCACCTGCTCTTAAAGCAATTACGCAACGACTTAGATATATAACACCCTTCCCCCTTTACTTCTGTCGTCATGACAATAAATGGCTATGATGTTATACATAGGATCAATAACATGCTAGACACAGTACTATGTGCCATTAATCATTATACACAATCAATAAGAAAGTTGATCAGGAGGACATCTATTCCTCTTTGGTTGTATACGATGTTTTGGAATTTGGCTGTCCTTAACCATAGAAGTATAATTTCGAATTTCAGTAGACACCACTTCTCTTGGAACTAATTCTGCATCATTCTCATACGTTATAGTAGCATAGACACAATTAACAGGCAACCCATATTCAACTGAGGCTTCCGTAATAGTATTCACAACACTAGGGACTAAAGAAGTTGGTACTTCTGGAGATGATTCTGAGAAATCATTTCAACAATTGATCAGCATGGCATTGCCAAACCAGTTCATCTTCTGTTTGAACTGTGTAAGAAATTGGACCTGTTTTTGCTAAAACTATGGCTGGTACCTATTTCTCACTTGTGGCAAATTATGCACTAACACACGATCTCCTTGTTGAAATGATCATTGTTTTTTCCTCACTTCTCGTCTAGCAACTTGAGATCGTTGCTGACACCTACTGTCTCTGAAGTTTCTGAAGGTAATAACAATTCAAATGTAGTTCTCAACTGTCTCTTTAAGAATAGTAATGCAGGTTAACTTTGGGTAGTCGCTTAAGTAGTATTTCTATATGATGCCAAAAAACTATTCCTATGACGTGATAATGAACCTTGCTCTTTTGAAACTTGTGAAGAATGTTTCAAGGATTGAACAAATCTTTCAGCTAATCCATTGGTTGATGAATAATGTATGCATTTTATATGCCGAATACCATTTACTTTGAGATAATCCTCAAACTCTTGTGAAGTAAACTGTGAACCATAATTTCTAACAATCTGTTCCGTTTTACCAAATCGTGTAAAAATTTCATAAAGTTTTTCAGTGGTTTGTTCAGTCGTAGTATAGATCACATGATAAAAACTTCTGGCCACCAAGTTCAGTTAATAAATGTGAAATATCAAGCTGGTAATGGTGACCATGGCCACTATCATTATTTTTATTTGTGGTAAAAACTAATTTGGTTTGCTAATGTCCTATAGGGAAGGAAATTGGTCGTCCTTGCCCAATCTGGTCTACATGTGACTCCAGACCCACAGCAATGTGATTGACTCTTAGCAGTAGCCTAACAAGCCACTCAGTTCAAGGACAATTAGGGATGGCCAACAAATGGTGGCCTTGACAGTGACGCCCATATCCCATGAAATAATTCAAAAGACTCAAAGACCATCCCAATATTGTTGCTGTTCACATTATCAATACTCACTGTTTTTTTGTCCTCTATAAATTGGTACAGCTGAAATGATCACAGAAAAGCTTCCATATACCAGAAAATATTTATGATGATCTGTAAATCAAAATTGAAGATTTAACACACAAATAGAACCATGGAATCCCTACAATGTCAAAGGAGGCAATTTGGCCCATCAAGTCTGCACTGACTCCAAAAGAGTATCTTATCCAGGCTCATCCTTCCCACCTTAACCCAGAGCATTTGCCATGGCTAATCCACCTAACCTACACATCTTTGGACTGTGGGAGAAAACCAGAACATCCAGAGGAAACCAATACAGACACAGGGAGAATGTGCAAACTCCACACAGAAGCCGGGACTTTCCGGCCCGCTTGCCCCAAGTCCGAAAAATCCTGCCTAAGGTCAACGGACCTTTGTATGGTTCCTGTCTTGCTGTTACGATTCCTGTGGTGGGGTGACAAGAAAATTCCGTCCAGACAGTCTGCAGAGTACATACATAAGCTGATGTCTGTCTTGACTAGGGCAATTTACTTGCTATTTCAGTTTAGTACTCGGAAATGCCAGAATTCCTGTGGGATTGACTGTTCCCTTTCATCATTCCAGCATAGTTTTCACTGGTATTAAAGAGAAGGGATAAAAAAGGATTAAAGAGATGGTGCCATTAGTTACTGTGGTACACAGACTGGAGCACAAACACAGGCTATTGGGAAAATGTAGCCCATTTTCTTGGGTTCCCAATTTGAATTCGTCAAGAATCACCAACCATTTCCCAGCCTCACTGAATTACAATATTCAGAGTTGTAACCAGAATTACAATATTCGGAGTTGAAACCAAATGTTCAGCACCAAAGAAGAAACAAAGCTACTTGGAGGCAGCAAAGTAATGGAAGTGTTCATTAGAAACCAGAAAAAATGTTGGGCTAAGGGGGAAAGATTTCCTACTTGCATACTTGCTTCAATTTTACGTAAACAGACAGATTCGAGTCAGTATTAGATCATGAGAGTCTAAGTGAAGGGACAAGCTTTCTCTAAACCTTTCGTATTCCTTCTTCTAATGTGTCCTTCCTTCAGGAGGTCTTTGCTATTTTTAGTTCTGCAGAAGCAGGAATACAAAATTCAGAGGAATATGGTTCTGAAGAAGAAATTCCAGAATGCAATCACTGAGACACATCCATGGAAATTCCCCACACAGTCAGTCAGTCAATAGTTATCACTCATTGGCCCTGAGGCACTTGGAGTAAAATGAACAGTTTCAATGAGAAACACTCACTGAGATAGTCATGGTACACAAGGAAGCCAGAACATCCATTGGGAGAGGAGTTCAATATTTCTCAGGAGAGGTTCAGGAAAAGTCAACCTACCTCTCGAGTGAATAGACAGTGATCTCAAAGATGCAAACACAAAGGTAAGACTAATAGTGGACCATCAACCTATGTAGAGGCTCTGCATATTCCCTCATATCATGTATGGCCGTGACCGGTGAGGTTCAGTACCATCCTCTGTGGCATAGAGAGAGATAGTCAATGTTGGAGCAAGTCACAGCTGCAGAAACTATTATAAACATGCACCTATTGTGAGGGAGGTCTCCGGGCTAATATGTGCTCCAATAGGGGAACATTTACTCATGGCTTGGAGGCCTTGGCAGGCCGAATGGAAGACAAATGACTACAGGATTTGGACTTATCTCTCACAGCACTTGGGGAGGCAATGAAACAGTGGTACTGTCGCTGGACTAGTAATCCAGAAACCCAGTGTAATGCTCTGGACAGTTGGGTTTGAATCCCACAACAGTAGATGGTGGAATTTAAATTGAATTAAAAAATCTGGATTTGAAAGTCTAATGATCACCATGAAACCATTTTCAATTGTCGTAAAAAACCATCACTAATGCTCTTTAGGGAAGAAAACCTACCGTCCTTACCTGGTCTGACCTAATGTGACTCCAGACCCACAGAAATGTGGTTGACTCTTAAATGCCATTTGAATTGGCCTAGCAAACCGCTCTGTTCTATTCAACCGCTACAAAGAAAACACAAAGGAATAAAACCGGATGGACCACCCCAGCATTGAATTAAACACCGCAAACAACAATGGCAAGCTCAGCCCTGTTGACCCTGCAAAGTCTTCCTTACTAACATCTGGGGGCTTGTGCCAAAATTGGGAGAGCTGTCTCATCAACTAGTCACATCCACAGAATCATATCTTACAGATAATGTCCCAGACACCACCATCACCATTCCTGGGTACACGTTGCCCCACCGGTAGAAGAGATCCAGCAGAGGTGGCAGCAGGTGGTACATAGGAAGGAGTTGCCTTGGGAGTCATGAACATCGACTCTGGGCCCCATGAAGTCTTATGACACCTGGTCAACATGAGCAAGGAAACATCCTGTTGATTCCCCCTCAGCTGATGAATCAGTACTCCTCCATATTGAACATCACTTGGTGGCGAGGCACAGAATATACTCTGGGTGGGGAACTTCAATGCCCAACACTGTGTAGCTTCTTAGTACCATCACAGACTGGGTCCTAAAGGACATTACTGCTAGAATAGGTCTGCGGCAGGTGGTGAGCGAACCAACAAGAGGGAAAAACATACTTTTTTTATTCATTTGTGTTGGGTGTTGCTCGCTGGCCAGCATTTATTGTCCATCCCTAGTTGCCCTTGTTCAGAGAGCAGTTAAGAGTCAACCACATTACATGTGGTTCTAGCGTCACATGTAGGCCAGACAAGGTAAGGATGGCAGATTTCCTTCCCTAAAGGACATTAGTGAACCAGATGGGTTTTTCTGACAGTCGACAATGGTTTCATGGTCATCAGTAGATTCTTAATTCTAGATATTTTTTATTGAATTCAAATTCCACCACCTGCTATGGCGGGATTCAAATCCGGATCCCCAGAACATTAGGTGAGTTTCTGGATTAATAGTCTAGTGATAATACCACTAGGCCGTCGCCTCCCCCTTGACTTGACCTCATTCTCACCAAACTGCCTGCTGCAGATGACAGTATTAGTAGGAGTGACAATTGCACAGTCCTTGTGGAAACAAAGTCTCAACTTCACATTGAAGATACCCTCCATTGTGTTGCATGGTCCTACCACCATGCTAATGGAATAGTCTTTGAACAGATCTAGCAATTCAAGGCTGGGCACACATGAGGTGCTGTGGGCCATCAGCAGCAGCAGATTTGTACTCAACCATATTCTGTAACCGTATAGCCCGGCATTTTCCCCATTCGACCATTTCCACAGCAAACGGGATAAACCCTGGTTCAATGAACACTAAAGGAGGGACAACATCAGGCATTCCTAAAAATGAGGTGTCAACCTGGTCAATTTGAAATGCAGAAATAGTTGCAGGCCGAACAACATAAGCAACAAGTAATAGAGAGAGCTAAGCAATTCAACAACCATTGGATCACATCTAAGCTCTGCAGTTCCTGCCACGACCAGCCAAGATTGGTGGTGGACAATTGAACAATTCCATGGAGGAAGCTCCACAAATATCTCCATCCTCAATGATGGGGGAGCCGAGCACATTAGCACAAAAGGGAAACTATTGAAGTCTGAAAGAGAAGATTTAATTGCCACTTAGAGAGCCATGTTTTGATCAGGGATAGTCAGCATGTTTTGTCATGCGTGTAAAAAGTTACAAAATTCAGTGGAGGCAAATTGGCGAGTGTTGTCCATCATGAGTTTCTGTGGGATACCCTGTGTGACAAAGTGTTTCTTGAGCTTGATGACGACTGTGTTACTTGTCATGTTTGGCAGGTGGTCAAATGAACTAAGACAAATTGTTTACCATTCCATTTGAGGATATAAGCTGCTGTGAACAGCCAAGGGAGGCCTGGGGACATGCAAACGTATGATGTGGCTTGAGTGCATTGCATGATGCTCACCTGGAAAATTCCTTTTCCATGTCTGCATACATGCAGGGCCAGAACAATGATTTCTTGGTCCTGTATCTGGTTGCTTCCAATCCGGGGTGTCCTTGGTGAAGTTGTTGGGTGTAATATCTCTGAAGAGAAGTAGGTATGAAGAATTGCTGGCTATGCAGTATAGTCCATCCTGTATAGTTAGTTAATCTCTGGCAAAAATGTGCAGAGCTCATGGGGAAATGTATTTGAGGAATCTGGCCAGACCTTCCTGACAATACTGTGCAATTGTCTACATGATGTCTACCTACAAGTAATCTTGATTTCCTGAAATCGACAAGAGGACAGCACCTTCTCGTGATGTCTATGCATTCCTCATGATCTACCTGGTTAGCAGTGGGTAATGTGATGATACCGTGCCTTTAAGAAATGTAGTTATATCCTGTTTCTTCTGAGGGGTATGTTTAAAATTCAGCTGTTTACCTGGTGCCGATCTGTCTGCAAACCAGACAGCTCTATGCTGAGAATGAGGAGAATAACTGATCCTATATAATGGAGTGTTTGTTTTAATCTGAGCTAATGTATTTTTGTTTATTTTAGATTTTTGTCCTGGGATTTCAGAGTCGGGTTTAATTAAGTTGATTGACAAGTGACAGAGTTATGTGAATAGGTGGAACTAAGCTTACAAAGAAAAACAGTTAAGTGTCTGCTTGATTCTGAAAGAAGCTTCAGCGAGCTTGCCTCTGGTGCGAGGGCTGAGGAGGAGGCGTATGTGGTCGTCAAGGGGAGCTGTGGGATGACTCGTCCAGACTAGCGGCAAGGCTGAGGGTTGGTTCTCTCTCTCTAAAGGCTGCTGTCTGAGTGTCAGAAGATAGGTGTCTCTCTGTGTCTCTAACTCCAGAAGTGTTCAAAGGCTTGAAGACTGGCAGCCCACATACCAGCATGTAAGCCTGTATTGTTTGCTAACTGATTTTGAAGAGAAGTTTAAGTCTTAAATTTGAACTTATAGACTTGGGTTAGCAGTTAAGAATTGTATCTTGTTGTGTTTAAGTACTTCAATTGGTAAAAGTTAAGTTACTTCATTCCTTATAGTTAAATTGTATTGTTAAATAAAGTTTGTTTTGATAAAAGCTTCCTAGCCTGTCAATAGAATCTAGTCTAACTTCATAATATACCTTGATGTTTCTGATCTGGTCCCTAACTGTAAGAAGGCTCTGGATTGGGCATCAACCAAGTACAGCTCCTTATCACATTTGTAGATGATGCTGAGATTGTGGCTTTAGTGTGCTGCAGTCGTGCAGACATAGTGTGGAGAGCAGAGGCGAATTTGCAATGAAACACATTGTGCCTAGTCACAGAGTCCTGACGAATGGTTGGGGGGTGGGTGAGGGTGGCGGGGACAGTGCGTCATGCTGGCTGTTGGGTTTGAACACTAATCAGAGCCTGAGAGCTCTGAACTTACTGGTAGGGCTCATTTGTATTTCTTGAGCCTATCAGCAACCAATGCAGAGCAACATTAGGAGACCCCTTAGAGTGGGAAAACAGTGTGCAAGATTGTTGAGAGCTTGGTGACTTTGGAGGGAAGAGCATGTTTTTTAAAACAGCAGTAGCCCAGGATTTTTAACCAGGGCTGAGGAGGCCAGATAGACAGGCAGGCATCCTGAGCCAACAGCAAGGTCATAAGCTTATCTTAAGGGTGCAAGCTTACGAGGGCAGTCACTGGCCTGGAGTATTCGAGAGGAGCAGCAGGGTGACTCTCGACCCCCCACATCAGGGCTGAGGAAGGTGGGTGGACAACCCTAATATACAAAAAACAATTTCTGACCAGGGCCAGGTGTCTAAGGAGGACAGAGCATCCTGAGCCAACAGCGAGCTTGCCTCAGGTGCAAGGATTGAGAAGGAGGTGCAGGCGGTTGTCAAGGGGAGCAGTGGAGTGACTCGACCAAACCAGCAGCAAGGCTGAGGGTTGGTGAGCAACAAACGAAGGGTAAAGGCGAGATGAAACCAGGCAGTAGGTGAAGTAGTCAGAGAGTGAGCCAGCACATTTCCCGAGGTTGTCGTCAAGCAGTGGTGAGGTGTGAGGGCCAAGAATGTGCTGGTGGTTCTTGAGGGAAGCAGCGGGACGACTCAACCGGCCAGCAGCCAGGTTCAGAGGGCTGGTGGATAGCCAGGCAGCAGGCATGACAGCCAGTGACTGAGCGAGCATATTTACCGAGGTGGATTTTGAGCAGAGGTGAGGTGCAATGGTGGAGGAGGCACAGGCGGTTGTCGAGGGGAGCAGCAGGGTGACTCAACCAAGCCAGTAGGCTGAGGAGGGCTGGTTAGTGTGACGAGACCAAGGTGAGGAGGCCAGATAGCTAGGCAGGCAGCCAGAGCGGAGCAGTGAGGTCATTGAGTGAACAGGGGCAATTGAACCTCAGCCAGGGCTGGGCAACCGAGGGTGAGGCCGAGGCCATACCACAGCCAAGCAGCCATTGAGCCAACGGAACAGCAAGGTTGTCAAGTGAGCAAGGACCACCTGAACCCCAGGGTCGAGGAGGGCACAAAATGCCTGCTCTTTCAGAAAATTAATTTGCTAAAATCTAATAAGATCAGTCAATATGAAGCGACACTATCAATCTGGCATTAAGAAGTGCAGAAAATTGGAGACAAGAGGATGAAGCTAGGCAAAAAGAGAGTTTGTTAATTTACTTTAGAAAGTTTGAAGTATTGAGCAGTGCACAAACTGCTTATTCACACATCCACCAAAAGTATGGATGAATTATCTGGTGATAGCGACATGCCAATCTCAAGAGATACATCGCCTGACAAAGTTGAAGAAGAATTGAACTCCGAAATGGGAATGGAACTACAAGATACTGCTCAAGCTTATTCTTCTGCAGCTAAAGTGAGGGAAGAAACCTACCCAGAAGACATTGCCTTATGGCCAAAATGTTTCACTGAGTATGATTGAATCTTTTATAATAAATAGACCAGAGAACATAGGTTATCTGGAAAATTTGAGAAGAGTTTGATGTTGGAGGCTGAAAACATTTTGGAAGTGTTTGTGAGTTCCATTATCTGAGGGTGAAAAGAAATGGCATGACAGAAAGGACAAATTGGTTGATTTTTTCAGACACCTCTAAGGCAGTCTACTGTTATATTTGAAAATTATTCCCTGACCATAGTAAATGGGATCACGCATTCATCGATGGGTACCCTAATTGGAAGATGTTGAAAGAGGTCTTGCTGATCATTAAACTTCAAAAGTCATATTAAGGCTGTGTGTGCGTTCGTTCAAAGATGTAAATAATCTGGAAGAATTGATCTGCATTATCGGCTCAGTATGAAAAGGTGTGTTCTTACTGGAGTAAAGTGCTGAGATGTGTTGCTGCTACAGTCAAACTGTTGTCTTCCTTGTGACTTCCTTTAAGAGGACATGATGAAGGTCCATCACCGCACCATCCACCATCGTAGAGACAAGCACCTCGGTGGGCGAACCAGGCAGGCTTCTGGTACACTATCTGTGAGCACCACATTGTTTCTGATGAACATCAGGTAGAGACAGGAACATCCCAAGGACCAGGCAGTCAGAGGCCTGCTGGATACCAGGACTCAGCTGTGCCCAGTGCAGTACCTCTGGACAATTTCAGCTGTTAGAGATACAAAGGCAGAGCTGGGAAATCCAGGAGGGGTTGTCAGCAGCATTCCTGCAACTGCAAGGCCAATCGGAGGAATCCCAAAGCCTTCAGTCACAGGATACGTTGCCGGCATTGTGTGGCACCCAGGCCAATACTGTAACAGTGATGACCGAATGGAAAGTCTGAAGCAGGTCGTCAGAGCCATAAGTGGCGGAGAGTCCAAGGCATGGTTCAGTCTCTGAGAACTGTGACTAAGGGCTTCAAGAGCATGGTCAAAAACACAGAGGTCCCTTACTGCGGGCTTCGACAACATGATACAGTCAATGGCAGGCCACCTGGACTGGCAGCGCCAGGTGATGTAGAGTTCCACTGGAGCTCAGTCCAGCTGCCAATCTGTCCCATGGAGTCGCCTAGCGGCCCACGAGCACCCAGAGGGAACAGGGTGGAGCCCATCTCGGTGCCTTCCATCATGGAGGCTCTGGCAGACTCCAGACATTCTGAATCCCCTCTTCCTGACACCGGCGCATCTCAGGGGCAGAGGGCAGAACTGGTTGACGTGGCAACACTAGTGACACCCGAAAGTCAGCTGATTTCTTCAGGGTATCCAGAGGATGCCGGTCAAGTACATCCCTAGCTACAAGGTATGGAAGCAGCAGGCCTCCTCCACCTCTGATGTGCATCCTGGGGACCCACCTAGATGTAATAGTAGGCCTTGCAAGATTAAGGAGTGCTGGGTGCACAGACTGGACACAGGTGAAGTTGGGCACGGTAGTTAGGGTTTAATCGACCTTTCACTGTCACAACTCATCAAATTAAAATATTTAGCTCTTCAAAGCCTTAACGCCTCTGTCTTTGACCCCTCTCCAACAGTGAAAGGTCATCTATGTATCTAAACTTAGCTCCTCCTATAGGCCATTCAAGCAAGGCCAACAGTGAGAGCTAATGAAATCCTCAGTGACAGACATCCTGGAATGACTGCTTCATCACTCAGTGAGCTTTTCACCTTGCCTGTTTCCCCCCTTGGAGCTACAACATAGTTTAACTATCACAAATTAATTAGCTTAACATTTAACAATTGAATAATAATTAAACTTGACAAGATACAATTCTTAACTGCTCACATATCCCTATGAGTTCCAATTCATGCAACATGCCTCTTAAACCCCTTCTTTAAAATCAGCTCGTAAAACACAGACCCACTTACTTGTACTTAGTTTACCAGTTTTGGAGCTGTGAGCAACCTCTAGACAGAAAGACCAAGAGATATGTCCTTCTTTCAGAAACCAGGCAGTAACTACTTGTTTTAAAAATGAAAGAGAAATTGTGTTTTCCTTGCAAGCTTATCCCCTCCCATTAAGCACATGACTCTGTCCATCAATCAACCTAATCAAATTCTACTCTGAAAACCCAGGGGAAACCTAAGTAAATACAGAGGCATTGGCCCTGCTTAAACAGACACTTCATGCACTTATCCTGTTCTCCCAGCTACCAATTTAGAAGATTTCTTAGAAAATCAGTCCCCTGCAAAACACATCTGAAATCTAAACGCACCCTTTACAAGAAACATGATATACATATATTTCTGAAAGGCACAGATTCATCACACTTTTCCCCCTTAAAACAATGAACCAACAAGATTAAAAGATGGCTTCATTTTTCAAAACCTCTAGTTTTCACACTATTAATACTCTGTTTTTTTAATATATACGCATGGATTTTATGACATCTAAGCATGCAAACATAACAGTATAGTCTAGTTCAGTCCTTCTCTTCCAACATTGAATATTCCTCTTTCATTCATCAAAGTGGTGATAAAGCATCTGCAATCACATTCTCTCTTCCTGCTACATGTATAATATTCAAATTAAATGCCTGTAGTAATGAACTCCATCTAAACAGTCAATAGAATTACCCGTGATACTTTCTTTGATCTTCCCAGCAGAATTAAATTATGTAGAGTCCCACTAAATATCGCAAAGTAAAGATTAAATCAAATTTCCAAAAGTACCCAAGCAACCAAAAGTTAACATTGTCGCATCCTTCAAGAATCTACGCCTACCTGAGCACCAGGGCCAGGCAAAGCCAATGGTTCCTTATAGGGGACAGCTTTAGGACAATAGTACCATTCAGTCCTAAATCTGCCGTTGAATAGCAGCACCCTTTAGGCACTTTAAAACTGATCTCTAGTTCTTCACAAACAGGGGGTATCCATGGTCAATGCCAAATTCTGGTCTCACAAGTATTTCAGGAATAGAACACATTACTTATTAATTGGAGAGGGAGAGAGAATATAGAGAAAAATAATTACAAACAAAATATTACTGTTCAAACTTACTCCTCGTTATCAAAAATGATCTGTTCAACACACTCTCCGGTTGGAGATAAAGGAAAAGAATATAAATGATTGTTCCTGAAACAACGAGAGATCCAATCCCTTCAGTAATTCTGTATGCTATGGGGTACACTGGGAAATGGACAAAATAAAGAGTTTGTGAAATTAGAATATATTTAACAGATGGTATATGGAAGATTATTTAATTCAGATATTTGTCTGAAGAAAACTGATGTTCAAGTTTAACTGGTAAGTCTCAACATGTTTTAGAGTCAGATTTTTGGCAATTCAAGACACACTCCAGGACTTGAGCACATAAATAAGGATGATAGTTCAGTCTGACACTTCCTGAATACTCCACTGACTTTCAAATGAGGTGTTAAATTAAGGCCCAATGTGTTTCTTTCAATGTAGATCAAACTAATTGGGTGCTGTGTCTGACTACAAAACAAGAAACTAAACTACCAAAGTAATCACTTGGCTCTAAAGTGTTTGGCAGATCCTGAAGATGTGAAATGTGTTCAAGTGATTTCTTTGCTCAAATTTGAATGCTTTCTTTATAATTATAAAAAATATACATTCCAATAAAACATATACCACAGAATAACATTTGCAATTTCCTGCTTTTACTATTGAGCTTTACGTGACATTTTTTAACAACAATCAATGCACAATTCCATAATTATTTGAAGTTATGCTCAGTACAAACATTAGGTCAATGCTTTATTTCCGTACAAATTGAGTTAGGCGGCGTTAGGAGGATCAGTGAAATTATTGACAAGCATTCAGTACAAAATACTACAGTACCTATATACACCCGTGCCCACTAAGTGCTATGGTTTCGTAACCTTCCTTACCCTCAAACTACATCGAGGTCTCTACCAGGATTCACAGCTGAGGTTGAGGCAGCCTGCTGACTTCCAAATCCTTTGGCCTGAGATAACTTTGGCAGACGTCCCTTGGGGGACCAGGACCTTGAGGGTCCAGACCTGCTTTTGGGGAGCGCATATGTTGGACTGCTGTCCTCCTCAGTGTGAGGGGGTGAAAGCCTACCGCTCGCAGGGAGGGGTGTCAGATGGGCTGGAGATGCCCAGGATCCCCTGGCTGGAAGGCCCCAGGCTGTATTCCTGCCGATCGTCTTCCCTACTGGTTCCTAGGGGCCCCTGTGCTCCTCTATGGGATGGGGGGACAGCCGGAGTGAGATCCAGAAGCCCTGCCATCTTCTGAAGCAGACACTTGTGGATTCCCATCAGTACATGCGCCATGCAATCGAAGCCCTGCACCATGGTGCAGACATCTCTTGACATAGAGTGCACATTTTGCACCAAGGTGTCCACTGCAGACACCAACCTCGCAGTGTTGGCCTCAGGATTGGATGCAGTGAAGGCACCATCTCCTCAGATGGGATGGAGATGGGACTCCTCCATTCAGCCTTGCAGTCGGAGGAGGGCTGCTGTCACCCCTTCCTGAGACTCGTGACTCTGCCTTCACAGAGCTCCAGCAGCTGTGGAATGATCGGGCCCAGGGGCTCATCATGAGCCTGGGGCTCAGCAGAGTCCTGGTCTCCGGCCTCCCTCTGAGTGCCAGTCCCCTGGGACGTCCCTGCCTCTGCCTGCTGTGGTTGGTCAGCTGTGAGGTGCTCACCAGTAAGTGGCCCAGTAGCCTACCTATTTATTGGACCCACTGAGGTGTGAGTATCTGTGCTGGTGTCGGGTGTGGGTGACAGCGTGACGCATCATCCACAGTGAGTTCGGAGAAGTCCCCCGCTGCACTGCTGGAGCTCAGTGGTTCCAGAGGATGCAAGGATAATTTGGCCTGTTCCGGCATTCGGCCTGCAAGAGAAGGCACGTAGCATCAGTGCATTACATGAGACACGGAGGTAATGTTGTTTACTCACTTGAGACTTGAGGAATGACAGCATTTGCATTGAAGATTCTCACATTTCTTTGCGGCCTGCACTTAATTAGCAGCGCGAGCGTGCTCTTTTTCCTCCCCAGTCAGCTCGAGTGCCTGGTTCACAACTCGGGCATGACTCTAGCTGGCTGCACCCGCTGACGCCTGTTGTACTCTAGTTCATCCTGCAATGACATGGATAGGGAGAGCATAGATGGGAATGTGGACATTTAAGATGATAATGAGGTGTGGCAGGCATGGGTGGGAGCTGGAGTGTGCGAAGCATGGCAGCTAGTGAGGGAACATGGTGAGTGTAGGAGGGAGGGGGGGGGACCTGGTGCCTGATGTTGACAGAGGCCAAGGTTGCCGAGAACGGGTTAAGGGTGCGAGAGGTGTGTGAACGGGTCCAGTGGGAGACTGGGAGTAGTTTACTTAGCCTGGCTGAGCGAAGATCATTCATCTTCTTCCAGCACTGCTGCACGTCTGGAGTGCACTTACACTGAACACTGCATCCCAAGTGGTGTGCTCAGCCTGTTGGACAGCCATCTCCTGGAGCATGGGTACATGGTTTCCTAGCTTTGCAACGTTCTCTTGAGCAGTCTGATGATAAAGCATGGCGCTGCCTTCTTGGCTGCCACTCCCTGCAGTCGTTGTGGAACAAGTGCTGGGAAGCTGTTTATATGGAACCTGACCATTGTTTGCAGCAGTTAAGTCGTTGCACGGCAGGTGAATCAGATGGTACGCGCAACTCGAGCGGCGTGAAACTCATGGAAATAGAAATTAATACTAACGAGCCGTAAGATTCGGCTCAAAAACACGCTGGCGCCATTGTTGGCTAGAACCAACAATCTGCCACTTTTTGGCCAGATTTCACCCAATGTGTGAACCCGAGGTCTTCATGGTGTCACAAATGTTTCAGTTCACCAGGCCAGTGCTACCCATGAGAGCACCATGTCTGTGTTAAGGAGGAGGCATGTTAAAGGCTGACATGGAATTGTTTGAATGTTGTCATCCTTTGGTAGTCCACATCCATAGTAATGTAAGAAAAAATGAAAGGGCCACCATCCCTGAGAAACAGTGCTGGATGTCAATTGGATTGTGAAGAATGTGACAGAGGACTCTGTACATGGACTGAGGCCTGCCCAACCTCTCTGGCTGCTTTGGCCCAAGTCTCATTCATCAATTGCACCATCAACGTTACTCAGAATGCATTGTCACGTTGCTGGACATGGATTGCCTCGAGGAGCATAGTCTGACTGAAGGCTACCACCTAAGATAGTGGATCAGCTCCTGCTGCCATCGCAACTGGGATGTTGCAGATGATTGAACACACCCTCCTCCAGACAGCACTTCATCTCAACAAGGAAACATGTTCCCAACAGTTCATCACTTTCAAGGAATCACAACAAGGGAGCCAGCTGTGGAACTAATAATCTCATTTTGAAGTGCAGAGTTGAAAAAATAAGAGTTGCAAAGCTCCACTTCATGTCAGTCCCTCATGTAGGTCACATATCCAATAGGATGCTCACTCTATCTATCTCATCATCTTCCTCCTGGAATCTTGTGGCTATGAGGCCCCTCAATGCACACCTGCCTCATCTGGCCTGTGCTATGGCCTCTTTATTGAAAGCGTCGGCTTCCTCAAACTCATCGCTGTCACCCCTTCGAGGCTGTCCATATCTGAGATGTACAGCTCCCCCATCTCATCTGGCAAATTTGCAGTGCCAGGTTGTGTACATGCAGTAAGCCAAAATGATCCATGACATTCCCTGGGGAGTGTACTGGAGTGCTCCACCAGATCTGTCCAGGCATTGGAATCACATCTTCAGCACCCTATGGTGTCCTCAACCAATGTATGGGTAGCAGCATGACCCTCGTTGTACTTTCTCTCTGCAGGAGTCTGAGGCTGCCACATGGACATCATTAACCACATCCTTTGGAAGTAACCTTTGATCTTGAGGCACCAGCCCTGGATGCAGTGTGGTCCCTCAAAGATCTCCAGGACTGGCGATCTACTCAAGGTATATGAGTCATGGACACTTTTTGGACTCTGGCGCAAATCTGCAGGAATTGTTTGTTATGGTTACACATAATGCTACTTTGGGCTGCACTAAAGTGCTTAAGTTTGAGTTCAGTAACTCAGGGAGCTCGATAAAGAGGGGAAGGAAGTGCTCCTTTTTCTACCTCAGAAAGAAGAGTGGCAAGCTTGTAAGTACAACCTGGTGAATATTTCTCCTGTCTCTGGAGGAAGTGAAATATTCTCTGGAGAAAGTGAAAGTAAAGAGAATAATTTAAGGGTAAGTCAGGGCAAGGCAGCTGGCGGGTGTGCAATGCTCCTCCTGTGTAATGTGAGAAGTCAGGGATACTTCATAGAATCTCACAGTGCAGAAGGAGGCCATTTGGCTCATCGAGTCTGCACCAACCATAATCCCACCCAGGCCTCATCCCCACAAGTCCACGCATTTACCCTAGCTAGTCCCCCTGAAACTAAGGGGCAATTTACCATGGCCAATTCACCTAACCCGCACATCTTTGGACTGTGGGAGGAAACCAGAGCACCTAGAGGAAACCCACGCAGACACAGGAAGAATGTGCAAACTCCATACAGACAGTGACCCAAGCCGGGAATCGAACCCAGGTCCCTGGAGCTGTGAGGCAGCAGTGCTTGCCACTGTGCTGCCCGAAAGACTTGCAGTGTCCAGGGTGACCACGTGTGCAGGAGATATCTCCAGCTCCAGCTACTTAAAATTTGTGTTTCAGAGCTGGAGCTGAAGTCACTGTTGAGCATCCTCAAGGATTAAATCTTTGTGGATAGCATGTACAGAGAGGTAGTGAGGTGGTCACACCACAGGTAAAGAGTGCGCAGGCAGAAAGGAAATGGGTGACTACCAGACAGAATAAAAGCACAAAGCATGTAGTACTGGAGTCCTCTGGTTCCATCTCCATCTCTAAAAGATTTTCTGTTTTTGATACTGCCGGTGGGGATAGTTTCTCAGGGACTGCAGTCAAGAGTGTGGGAGGAAACCACAGCACTCAGAGGAAACACGCGGACAAGGGGAGAATGTGCAAACTCTACACAGGTGACCCAAGGCCGGAATTGAACCTGGGTCCCTGGCACTGTGAGGCAGCAGTGCTAACCACCGTGCCACCCCTATTCAGTTTCACAGCCTGGTTTACTGTCAGCTTGTAGTCGCCGCAGATACAGATTATCTTGTCAAGTTTAACTACTGGCACAATAGGTGCTGCTCACTCTGCAAATTGTATGGGCCTAATGCTGTCCAAATCTTTCAGTCATTTTAGCTCTGTCTCTACCTTCTCTAACTAAAAGAGATGGCAGGGAAATAGCAAATACACTCGTGGTAATTTACCAAAATTTGCTGGACTCTGGGGTCGTTCCAGCAGATTGGAAAACAGCAAATGTGACGCCACTGTTTAAAAAAGGAGGTAGACAAAAGGTGGGTAACTATAGGCCAGTTAGCTTAACTTCTGTAGTGGAGAAAATGCTTGAATCTATCATCAAGGAAGACATCTAGATAGAAATTGTCCCTTTGGGAAGACACACCATGGATTCATGAAAGGCAGATCATGTTTAATTAAATGGAATTCTTTGAGGACATTACGAGCGCGGTAGGCAATGGGGAACCGGTGGATGCGATGTATCTGGATTTCCAGAAGGCATTCGCCAAGGTGCTGCACAAAAGGCTGCTGCATAAGATAAAGGTGCATGGCATTACGGGTAATGTATTAGCACGGATAGAAGATTGGTTAACTAAAGCAAAGACTGGGGATAAATGGGTGTTTTTATGGCTGGCGATCAGTGACGAGTGGTGTGCCTCAAGGATCAGTGTCGAAACTGCAATTGTTTACAATTTACATAGATGATTTGGAGTTGGGGACCAAGTGCAGTGTGTCAAAGTTCGCAGATGACACTAAGATGAGTGGTAGAGTAAAGTGTGCAGAGGACACTGAACATCTGCAAAGGGATATAGATAGTTTAAGTGAGTGGGCAAGGGTCTGGCAGACGGAGTACAATGTTAGTAAATGTGAGGTCATCCGTTTTGGTAGGAATAACAGCAAAATGGACTATTACTTAAATGGTTAAAAAATTGCAGCATGTTGCTGTGCAGAGGGGCCTGGGTGTCCTTGTGCATGAATCACAAAAAGTTGGTTTGCAGGTATAGCAGGTAATTAAGAAGGCAAATAGAATTTTGTTCTTCATTGCTACAGGGATGGAGTTTGAAAACAGGGAGGTTATGTTGCAGCTGTATAAGGTGCTGGTGAGGCCACACCTGGAGTACTGTATACAGTTTTGGCCTCCTTGCTTGAGAAAGGATATAGTGGCACTGGAGGGGGTGCAGACAAGATTTCACTAGGTTGATTCTGGAGTTGAGAGAGTTGGCTTATGAGAAGAGACTGAGTAGACTGGGACTATACTCATTGGAATTTAGAAGAATGAGGGTGTATCTTATGGGAACATATAAAATTATGATGGGAATAGATAAGATAGAAGTAGGGAGGTTGTTTCCACTGGCGGGTGAAACCAGAACTAGGGGGCATAGCCTCAAAATAAGGGGGAGCATATTTAGGACTGAGTTGAGAGGGAACTTCTTCACCCAAAGGGTTGTGAATTCCCTGCCCAGTGAAGCAGTTGAGGCTACCTCATTGAATGTTTTTAAGGCAAAGATATGTTTGAACTGTAAAGAAATTAAGGGTTATGGTGAGCGGGTGGGTAAGTGGAGCTGAGTCCACGAAAAGATCAGCCATGATCTTATTGATTGGCAGAGCAGGCTCAAGGGGCCAAATGGCCTACTTCAGTTCCTAGTTCTTATGTCTCTTATGTTCTTACTAATGCATAGGGCTCAGGTCTTGCTTTATAAAAATCTCAGGGTTGCTTCCGGATCCACAGGGATTTTTGCTTGCAATCCTTTGATCTTTCCAAGTTCCTCCTGGAACACATCCTGGCATTTTCTGATGCCTTGTGCAGGCTCCCCTCTTTTACTTTAAAAAATTCCAGCCGGTTTAACTTGATCTCTTGGAGCTAATCATGTCCCATTAACTTGGACCTTCGCCCAACACCACTATCAGTGGTAGCTGTGCGAATTGCTGTCTATAACTCACTGGAGTCACGCACATCCCTACTATTTTGATGGCCTTTCCAGTATATGTAATCAGTGTTCCTCAGACTCAGGGGTTGAACCCCTTCAGATACCAATAAATCTGCTCATTCATGACAGTTGCTGACGTCCTCATGTCTACTTCCATTCCCAGTGGCAGACTATTCACTAACAACACCACTATGATGGGGGCTACCTTGTTCGCTTTCATGTTTAGTGACAAAATGTTCTGTTCACCTGCTGGGCAATCCTCGATTTATGCACTAGGGCTGGATTATTTACTCTGCCAGAACTGAGCCGGCCCTACTTGTTTTACACTTGTGCTTCAATCGTCATTTTCTTCCACACATAACTCTGCTTTCTCTAAATACACATATTTCTGGGGAGTGATTTACCCCATACCAATAGCACTCTTATTATTCCAAGGCTGTTGTTTAAATCTTCTCTACACTTTGTGACTTTTCCAGATTCTCCGATTACCTCTTTATTTCATTCCTGGCACTACTGCTGCTCGCAGCTTCCAGCCCTAACTGGTGGATCTGGTCGCTCTGTGTACTTTGTAGCTCCCGAGTGTCCTTCTTGACGCTCTCCATCACTGAAACCATTTCCAGTGTCTTTTTAAATGATATCTCTGATTCAGCTAACAATTTTCTCTGTACAGCTGCATTGTTTACACCGCATTCCAATTGGTTCCTTAACATGCCATTCAACACTGACCCAAAATCGCAATGCTCCATTATTTTTCTTAGCCTTGCCAGAAAGGCTGCAATGGTCTCCCCTGGAGCTCTCCCCATAGAGTTAAATTTGTATCTTTGTAATATCACTGAGGGCTCAGGGTGGTAATGCTTTTTGTTAGCTCAATGAGCTCTGCAAATGTTTTCATGTCGGGAGCATCCAGGGATGTTAAACTTCAGATCAAGTCATATGACTGGGTCCCACAAGCATTCAGCAATATAATTTTCTTCTCATCCTCCCCCACTATTCCATTAGCACAGAAAAAAATATTCCAAATGCTGCACATAGTGTACCCAGTCAGTAGCAGCGTTGAATGCTTCTAATTTTCTGAAGTGAGGCATGTCTACTTTTTCCTCTTTTGCAGGCTGGACTCGATCGGACTTGTTTTGCAACTCTTGCAAGTCAACTTTCCTTTAAATTTTTTGTTGCAATCTGAGTTGCTGTTTGTTTTGTTGCCAGTGTGATGAATCCGATAATTGGATTTGTTAGCGAACAAACAACAATGGGGTTATTACTATTTACAACTATATAAGAGTACTATAATTGATGTGTTCATTCTCAACTCGAGAATCAATCTGGCTACAAAGCCTATACTCTGCCCTGAGATCCCTGCACTCGTTCCCCATTAAGCAATTGGGTGACATGACCCTTCTGACATACTCCCTTTAAAGGGCCCAAATACTATAGGATCTGTGCTATCCTGGTGACTATCACTTTGATTTGATTTATTATTGTCACGTATTGGGATACAGTGAAAAGTATATTGTTTCTTGCGTGCTATACAGACAAAACAGCGTTCATTGAGTACATAGGGGAGAAGGAAAAGAGAGGGTGCAGAATATAGTGTTATAGGCATAGCTATGTGTGGAGAAAGATCAACTTAATATATGGTCGGTCCATTCAAAAGTCTGATGGCAGCAGGGAAGAAACTGTTCTTGAGTCAGTTGGTACAGATTTTTGAATCTTTTTCCTGACGGAAGGAGGTGGAAGAGAGTATGTCCGAGGTGCGTGAGGTGTTTATTATGCTGGCTGCTTTTCTGAGGCAGCGAGAAATATAGACAGAGTTAATGGATGGGAGGCTGGTTTGCGTGATGGACTGGGCTACGTTCACAACCTTTTATAGTTTTTTTCGGTCTTGGTCAGAATAGGAGTCATACCAAGCTGCGATACATCGGAAAGAATGCTTTCTATGTTGCATCTGTAAAACTTGGTGAGAGTTATAGCAGACATGCCGAATTTCCTTAGCCTCCTGAGAAACTAGGGGCGTTGATGGGCTTTCTTAACTACAGCGTCAGCGTGGAGGGGCCAGAACGGTTTGTTCGTGATCTGGTCACCTGGACACTTGAAGCTTTCGACCATTTCCACTTCTTCACCGTTGATGTAGACAGGGGCACTACACTTCCTGAAGGCGGTGACTTCACAGAGTGCACTGATGAAGTGTTCACTGCTGACTTTCCAAGGATTAGGGCCAAGTGAATCATGGGAGTTGAAGATGCAAGTCTGAATGTCAAAGCTTGCTCATGATGTCAGTGGTTGTAAAGGCTTTCAGTGCACTGGCATGGACCTAAGGACAGTAAGAAGTCTCACAACACCAGGTTAAAGTCCAACAGGTTTATTTGGTAGCAAATACTATAAGCTTTCGGAGCTTGCTGCTCCTTTGTCAGATGGAGTGGTCTCTGTTCTCCAACAGTGCACAGACACAGAAATCAAGT